>NC_041227.1:43983238-44005700 GCF_002837175.3 Physeter macrocephalus | reverse complement strand
GTTTCATTAGGTCCCATTTGTTTATTTTTGTTGTTACTTCCATTACTCTAGGAGGTGGATCAAAAAAGATCTTGCTGTGATTTATGTCAAAGAGTTGTTCTTCCTATGTTTTCGTCTAAGAGTTTTATAGTGTCCGGTCTTACATTTAGGTCTCGAATCCATTTTGAGTTTATTTTTGTGTATGGTGTTAGGGAGTGTTCTAATTTCATTCTTTTACATGTAGCTGTCCAGTTTTCCCAGCACCACTTATTGAAGAGACTGTCTTTTCTCCATTCTATATCCTTGCCTCCTTTGTCATAGATTAGTTGACCACAGGTGCATGGGTTTATCTCTGGAAGCCCACGCTCTTAACTGTCACCTGACAGTATCATGACTTCACACGGTGAGGGCTCAAGTCTGTAGCTGGATGGTCACCTCGGGGGCGGAACAAAACCTATTTCCCCACCTGAGAGAGGCCTCGTGCTTTTTGGTTTGTTGCAAGACACGATAATACAACATCATAGATGAAAACGACATAGACCCACATTTCCCCAAATTTCTATATGCAAATTTGCAACAATAATTTTGCATTGATGTAAACTTTGCACTTAAAAGTGAATTTAACTTTGATGTATTTAACAGACAAATCGCATTAAGACATTAAATCTGTAAGTCATTGCTAAAAAATAGTTTACTTATTTTAAGCAAAGAAAACTTTCCAGTCTTTGATATATGTTCTCAGAAACATAAAAATAAAATTCCTTCCCTCAGCTGTCCTTTTCCATTTCACACATATTGATCTTTCCATATGTTTTAAATAACGATGAAATTAATAGGACCTGTATTTAATAAATCCAAATCCTTTCATGTGCAAATATTTTGGGGGAGACTGAGGTGAAAAAGCTGCTTAAGTATTAGGACAAACTAAGCAGAACCGGGAACAGCTTTGGAAGAGAAGCAGAAGGCGGTGGGGAGCCGGGCGGGCCACTGGGGAAGGTGTTTGCAGGCTGGGGTGGGAGGAGAGCCTGGTAAGGAGGATTCGGAGGTGGGGCAGGACCGAGGCCAAAGCCCAAGGGAGACAAGAAGGAGAAGGAATACGACCAGGGCCTGTTTGTTTGCACAATGTGAGTCGGGTGAGCTTATCTGTTCGGTGTGAGTCAATGGGCAAGGCAGACCGTGTGGAATAAGCCGGGCTGTCTGTGAATTCTCACAGCCCTTTTTATGTGTGGCACTGGGCAGACGTGCTCAATATCTTTTGAGCCTTAGCTATTTATACAGCGGGTTGTGATATTTATCTAACTGAACTGCAGAGAAGAATTGATGGGACAACATCATGAGTTCCCAGCACAGAGTCTGGCACTGGGGTGCTGGGGAAATTAAGACCCTCTGCGCACCCCCCTGCCCAGTCCCCCCGAGACACAAAGCAGCAGGACGGAATGAAGCCAGCTGGAAGACCCCTTCACAGGCAGGCTGGGCAGTCCTGCATCCTGAATCTTATTCATAATTTATAGTTATTTCCAAAAGTCTTTATGATCCTAAATATTTTCTAAATCAGTAACAGAATCAAATTTTTAAAAGTTCGTAGTCAAGGAAAAATAAAGCTATTTCAAAGCATTTTCTCAATCATACTAATAAACTGTAAACTTCCACTGTACACGTACTGTGGGAAATACTACTCGGTAAGGCCCCTGTTTTATCTATGACATTGTTGAGTGATTGAAATAACTAAAACTGGTCCAAGCAACATTGAGAACAGTTGGTTTGGAATATGCTACATTTTGAATTCTGGTTGTTTGCTATACGTATTATTACTTTCTAAAATACAGAAATAACTGTATTTGTTTAAATAATTAATTTGCTATTATATTAGATGAAATTGTGATTTTATATGATTGTAACACAGAATACAATCATACCTGTTTTACAATTTTATTTTTTAACGAGAGGAAATCTTCAATTACTATAAGCTCTCTTATGTTTGGAAAAAAGATATTTCACGTTTTAGATCTTACTTCTAATTCAACACTTTATTAGTCACTACTGGCATGATTTTGCTACTCTCAGATCTAGGAAAGCATCTGTAAAGCGGCCAGGCCACAGCACCAAGCTCCCACAGCGCTGGGTCTCCCAGCAGTTCTAAGGCTCAGTGTGGTCCATGAACCAGGCAGCCGAGAGTCCTGCAGACAAGGGTGCCACCCAGAGGCCAAAGGAGGAAATTCACCTTGGATTTTGTTGGAAGACAAAACTATAAATATTAAAAATCTAAAAACGATTTGCTGTTACTTATTTAAAAATAAGGAACATTTTTACAAGGTTCTCTCTGCAGGAACGAAGGCTTTTAGTGCCAGGCTACGTAGAAGTGTAGCTCTTTGAAAACTGTCACAAGACGGAAATAGCCCTGAGATGGTCCGAGTCGCAGGTGCACAGTGCGTCAACTAAAACATTGAATTTAACTCTATTCTCTAGAGCAAATGCTTTCTTTTCTTATAATTAATATAACATGTGTTTCCAGAAGTCATGTAAGTTCTGGAGCAACCACCATGACCTGTTTAGACATGTGGACCAAAAGTTAAACTAATTACCGGAGACATTTCTTACTTAAATGAGAAAAGTTTCTCTCATTAGAAAGCCTTCTGTGTAATTTTCTTCTGGCAAAGGAATAAGGTTTACTTAGAGTAATTCTGTTTGGCAGACAGTCAGGGCTTCTAAAACATATACCAATAATTGTTAAGGTTAAAGCAAAACAGTCAATTCTATGAAACGCATAACAACTCAAGCTTCTAATGGTCGAAACAGTAGGCTGATTATAAAATAGAGATTTATGATATCCCCGTTTTCTCTTAGAAGTCTGGATGTTGGGATTACTGCTAGCAATGGGCCATCATTTAAGACTGACATATTTTACAATGAACTACAAAAGATCAAACTTAACCAAAAATAAGGCATCCATTAAATGTGAAAATTATTTTAAGTATAAAATTTGAAAACTCCTTTTTCTACACTGTAAAATCCCATTAAAAAAATTTGTTTAGGTCTTTATTTAATTTGTTACAATATTGCTTCTGCTTTTTCTAAGTTTTGGTTTTTTGGCCGTGAGGCACGTGGGATCTTAGCTCCCCGACCAGGGATCAAACCTGCACCCCCTGCACTGGAAGGCGAAGTCTTAACCAGTGGACTGCCAGGGATGTCCCAAAATCCCATTTTTGAAATAATGTTTTGGGTACTCAAATGTTATACAGATTTCATCTCATTTTATTGTTTCATTTTCACTACAACACAATTTAAAATAGAAAGAGGATTCTAAACACACCTACTTATGTGAGTTTCTGGAAAGCTCATTCTAGAAATACTAAGTGTTTACAGCTGACTTCAATTTTTTTTTTTTTTTTTTTTTTTTGCTCTGCGGCATGTGGGATCTTCCCGGACCGGGGCACGAACCCGTGTCCCCTGCATCAGCAGGCGGACTTTCAACCACTGCGCCACCAGGGAAGCCCTAAAATATTTTTTTTAATTTAATTTAATTTATTTTTTATACAGCACGTTCTTATTAGTTATCTATTTTATACATATTAGTGTATAATGTCAATCCCAATCTCCCAATTCTAACTTCAAATTTGTTTTTATTAAATAAGAAGATTCTACAGTTGATTATCATTTCCAAGTAGATGTTTTTCCTGCAAATCTTAGCAAAATACTGCTTTAAAGTACAGCGCTGTTAACTAAACCTTCGTCTCTTGGTTCTGTCACTGAAGGATCTCATTATTATCTGTGAGTTAATTCTCTTCCCTATTTCTACCCCTTAATCTTCCACATGCCCTGAGTTGCATCATTCTGTAAAACATGCTTCCGTCCGCAGGGATGGCTGCAAAATATCTGAGCAAGGAGTACAAACAGGTCTACTTATGTGTCTCTATTTCTACATTTGTTTAGGAAATAAACGAGCCTGTGCATCGAAGTCCAGTCTCTGCTCTACAGATGTCCATTGCACACTGCTGGAATTGGAGCGAATATGACAGAGACAACTCAGTAGGACAGTATGGCTATTACTTCAGAAGAAAAGCTCAGTGACTGAAGCTCGAAGTGTTTATCAGGGAATATTTTACAAGAGTTTTAAACAGGGCCCAAGGTAACGCTGGCAAATCCAGAGAATGACCTCTTATATGTATCAGAAGGTCCGTGTGTCTGCATCATATATTCAAAGCATCAAATAAAGACAGAAAGGATGGCTTCTTGGTAGTTCACGAGTGATTCAAGTTCACTGGTAAGCATCTACAATTTAAAGGGTAAATTCTGAAACACTCCTCAAATCTCTAATCAGTCAAGAAGACTTAGTGATAAAATTAAATGCCTTCAAACCTCTTAAACCTTTCCCTTTCCTTCTTCCCATCTCCAATGCTACCATCTTAGTTCTTGCCATTAAAAAAAAAAATCTATATTTGTTTAATCACTTCCTAATTAACCTCCAGGCCCAACCTCCTGCTCTATCCCACCACTGTCACATCTCTAAATCCATCCTCCAAATAGTGTCCAGAATCACCTCAGGCTTCACAAACCAACCTCTTCACTTGCTGCTTGATATTCAGAGAGCAAGTCAAAAGTTGGTATTCCTGCCCCTCCAGGTCCTCTGTCCACCACAGGGGACTTCCAGAGGGAGGACGGCCAAGGGCTGCAGGCTGACTGCTCGTGGCTCCTTTGGCCCTTCTGTTTCAACTTAACTACCAATCACATTTCTTTGAGAGACATTAGCTCCTTATCAAGAGATATCAGGATCCCTAATTTATAGGTGAGGCTGTTCACAAAAACATCCTAACTCCTAAAACAGTAGCTTTCAAACATTTTTAAATGACCAAAATCATTTTCTTCATACAATAGCTAATGTAGAACCCCAACAAAAAGTGGGTGAGATAAGTATTTTTGAGGCTGACAACAGGCAGATGTTAAATCATACAGAACTGGACAGGCCAACGGGTAAAATTCAAATTTGGCTGGTGAAATGCAGAGTCAGTGGGGAGAAGCAGCTCCGGGGAGACAAGTCAGACTCACATTTCTGAAAGGCCGCTGGTGCTGCGGGGTGTAGAAGACGCGGAACTAATGAGGATTTCAACATTTTGGAGGTACTTTCATAAACCCCAATTTCACCTACAAAGAGTGACATGCACTTTCTGAACAACAGGCCACCGTGATGGCGAAGTGCCAGATACCTGGTCCTCGCTGGTTAGTCCCAGGTGCATGACGAGGTAAAAATGCACCAGGAAGTCCGAGTTGGGCAGCACGTCCTGGCGTCGGGTCATCATGGCGCAGATCAGCTTGTAGGCTTGGAGTTTGCCTTCCTTATATGCATCGGGCAGTGTTGTCGCCTGCCAAGGAGACATTTAGAGATTTAATCAACTCCAGATGCAGATGCACTTTGTCCTTTCACTTACTTTTCAGTTTTCCATAAAGTTGTTTACGGAGATGTGGGATGCGCTGGCTGGAGTGAGACCCAGCCTGTCTTCAAAACATGCAGTCTTGGGCAATTACATCTTTTAAACTCAATTTCAGGAAGGAAGAGGAAATTACAATAAAGGAATAAACACATATTCACTTGCCTTAAATAGCCATGATGCAAACATTCTGAGGGGTGGGATCAAGGCGGGAGGAGACGGAGAAGACTGGTTATCCAGGCTTATTGCTAGGTTATCCCGTATCTAAGTCACAAAGAGGAGACTTTTAGGGAAGGCTTTAGGGAAGGCAACACACAGTTTATCCCAATGATACTTCAGAAACGTGCTCCATGGTCAAACAGCTGCTCCCAATTAAATTTCTGTAAGTTGAGTGAAAAGCTACAACATTTACAAGTGTTTCTTTTATCATGAGGTCTACTGTCTTTTTGAACTGTGTGGTGGTTTTAGATCTAATACAAAACTAGGGCATTGTTTTTCCTTCAATCTTGATGCCTGGAGAGGCCTTCCTGAACTCCAAATGATAAGGAATGGTTTCACAGGTTATACTGTATAAACACGAACTGTGTTTTTGGGAAAAAAAAAAAAAAAAAAAAAAAAAAGTACTAACATGGGGAAAATGTATGTTGTAAACAAAAACCAAAACCAGAATGAAAATTGTATGGACTCTAAGACAGTACTTTTATAAAAATATGTTTATCCACAGAAATAAGATTATATATTAATATTGGTTTTCTCTGTGGATGGTGAGATTGTCTTCTTAGCATTTTTCTACATTCTTCAAATTCTGTACAATAAAACCAGTATCACTTTATAAAGAGAGTAACTAAAACTAGTGTATAATATCCCATTCTTTAATATCCTATAGTAACAGTCTACTTGCACATTAAACGAAATAACTCTTAGGCATTTATAAAATAACCAAACTATAAGTATTATTATTTATTCTTGGATCATCAAACGTACTTTGTCTAAACATCTACACTTCTGTTCAGAAGTTACGTGCAACGCAGTTTTTATGTCAAGTGATAAAGCAATGTATTAGAATGTATTAGAATAAAAGGTGATGGCAGAACTTACCTTCGCTAGCTTGTACCAGAGTTCATAGAGATAGCCAAACACTCTGGCATGGATCTTGGGTGACTGGATATTATTCACGTCTCCGAGGATTCCCAAGATTCTTCGCCATAACACGGCGGCCGAGTCTGGGTGCCAACCCGTGAGGGTCCCCCCAGCGATTATGCTACAGTCATCAGCAAGGCATTCACTGCTATCTGTGGGGAAAGATGTGTGTTAACCCTGTAAATGCAATTTTGATTTCATTGTTACAGCCTTTTTTTCTGTAATGCAAATTACCTGTGCTTGAAAATTTACGTGTTCAGAGTAAAATAAGATGAAGTGTGAAATGGCTGACAACTTGGAAGGACAGAAAAGTGGGCTCCATGAGGAAAGGTTAGATGATTCTGCTCCTTCCAACTAAAAGGGAAACAGCCCAGAGATGACAAAACAGTTCCTGGAGACCCTGTGAAGGGCTTTATAAAGCAGCAGGTGGGTGGGGAGGAGAACTTGAGCAGGATAGGTAGAGAACAGGCCCATGAAAAAAGGTGGCCGGGGAGGCCTCATGGCTGGAGTGACATTTGTGGTGGCTGTTACTATTCACTCAGGTTTATGGGGGGGGGGTATAATTTGCTTATAATAAATTTTACCCTTCTTGGATTCAAGGACTTGTAGGAAAGGTATACGATGGTGTAACTGTCACCACACACTGCCACCATAATTGATATGAAATAGCCCCTTCACGCCACAAGTGCCCCTTCACAGTCAGTCCCCTCCCCGAACCTCTGCTCCAGACAACCACTGCCGTTTTTTGTCCCTACAGTGTCCCTACATTCTGCGGTTTCCAGAATGTCCGATAAATGGAATCCTATAGTAAGCAGCTTTTCTGTCTGGTTTCTTTCACTTAGCATAATGCGTTTATTTGAGAGATTCATCCATGGGGTTGTATATCCACAGGTATCATAGTTCATCCATTGACCTGATGAAGGACATTGGATAGTTTCCTGGTTTTGGTGACTATAAATAAAGCTACAATTGCATACAGGCTTTTGTGTGAACACGTTTACATTTCTTGTTTGTAAGACCAGAATCACAAACGGCACATGTTATTTCTCTGCTTGCTTCTTGCTTTTAGTGGACCACATCTTCCTGTCGCTGCCTGAGGAAGGCGCATGCCCTCATGTCTGAAAGTCTTGGGTCCCTGACTTGTAATTCATAGTTCGGCTGGGTACAGAATTCTGTGTTGGAAAAGTGCTCACTTTCCTGTAGTTTCCTTTGTAATTTTAGAGTCAGCAGCATTCCAATACTTGAAATTTTTTTGTGTGAAAAATTATTAACTCTGGAGAGTTTCAACCTGTCTGAAACAGGTTGAAAAAGAGAGTTTCTCTTTTATTTGAAGCTTCAGTAAAGCCAGGAATTGTCCTCTTAATTTTAAATAACTCTATTAGAATTAACCTATTGTATTATTTTTAAATTTTATATTGTTTTTGTAGCTCTGTTCCCTTTTTCACTCCCAATATTTTTTCCTTGATCCATCTTGCCTATTTGTCTATTTTATTAATGTTTTTAAAGAGTGGTCTTTGCTTTCTAGTATACGTTACGTACTTAGCTTTATTAGTTCCTTTTTTGTCAACTTCTGTGTATTACTCTGCTGCCATTCTTTTCCTAATTTTTTGAATAAGACATTGAATAAATTAGTGTTTTTCGCTTCTAGTGTACACACCTAAGGCCACATATTTTCCTCCATATCAGTACTCAGCTACATTTCGCTGTAGTGAATTTGAAATATTTTCCAGTTCACAATTTGATTTCTTTTTAGACTTAATTTATTTGAAATGCAGTTGCAGTTTCTTAATGTCGTTTTCTTCTCTTTTCTTTTTGATCTTCTGAATTTATTTCATCATATGCATGGAATGTAATACAGTTTCAAATCATGGACATTTGTTGAGGCTTGTTGCTTAATGATCTAACTGATCAATTTCTGTAAATGTTCCATGTGCTTTAAAAAAAAAAATCTCAGGTATTTTTAAATTAAGTTCAAAAAATTTTATACATATAGATCTACATTCAATCAAGATTAATTGTATTGTGTAAATCTTCTCTATTTTAATATTTTTTCTGCTTAACTCATCTATTAATGAGAGCTGATATTAAAATTTCCTACTATGATTATGGTTTTATCAGTAGTTCCTAGTAATTCTGTCAAATTTTGCTTCATATATATCTGGAGGCTATGAAGTTCATGTAACTTCAGAATTATTGCTGTCACTAATAAATGACTTCTGCTTTAAAGTTTATGTGACTGACATACACAGAGCTACACCCCTGGTCTGCCTTTCTTCCTATGTATCAATGTGTTTATTTATTTACTTAGGATCTCCCTGTACATTATGTATTAGGGGTACCTCTGGTAAACATCATATGGCTGGATTTTATGTCTTCAACCTAACCCAAGAGCTTCTGAATTGAATTGCAAGTTTAAATTATTTTTATTGTAGTTGCTGATTTATTTGATTTTTATCTCGCACATCTTACTTCTGGCTTTCCGTTTAAGTCACCTCTGCTTTGCTTCTCTTTTGAATCTTTGGAGGGAGTTTAAAGCGCTGTGTCCCACCCAGACACGGTGGCAACCATTAACCACCGCTGAGCAACATCTTGGGTGCATATATTGTTGGGGTTTTTCAGGCCTAACCACAGAAATGGGAGCAGAGTCTACGGATGCGAGGAGCTCAAGTAGAGGGATGAGCAGGGCCAGCAAGGACCAGGAGGAGTGGGTGTGAGGAGGGGCCAGGGCAAATCCAGGGCGGGCTCCGTATGCTTCCCGCACTGTGCCCGAGACAGCTGCTGACAGCTTATTATCAATATATTCGTTATGGAAAGAGGCCAAGACCCTGAAACAGAGGATTTGATAAGGATGGTACATGTTGTCCTGGAAAGATCTTCCCAAATCCAGGAGCACTGTTCCTTCTTAGAGCAAAACACATCTGTATTTCCCACATCTGTATCATACAATCAACTGAGGTGACACAGATAATCCAAGCCGGAATCCCACACAGTGTTCCTGCATAGACAGCAAAAGCCTAATTATGGGCCTTCTGGGCTCTCAGACTGACTTTTACAAAACCTCAGAAGACAGGCTCGTCCTCCTCACGTTTACTCTGTAAAATGCGTGCAGTATCAAGCATCTGTCAGGCCCAGAAGGTTTGCTGAAGCTTCAAATGAACCTTACAAACCAACCTAAGCTCCCAAGTGAACAAGCAGCATAATACAGCATTTATTTTTCTCAAGAAGAATGCCATGAGTCTTTAATTCCGTGAGGGGTAAAAAAAAGTAAGGGAACTCAGTGACTTAGAGCTTTGCTCCATCCCCAACCATCACCCCCAAAATGCAGCCATCTGAGGTGGAGATTAGCCTCCAGCCTTCTAGTCAGGCTGGGACTTCCCTTGAGTGACAGCTCCAAGTAAACAGAGTTCAGATGTCTTACCACCTACACCTCCCTGCTACCTGCCAGCAAACACATTCTCAGTTATGGAAGGATCCCCCCCACCCTCCAAAAAAAGAATCTGTTTCATACTGCTTTGCTCTCAGAAAAATGTATTGCTCAGTGATAAAATTCTAGGTAGCATCCCCCATCACATTATCAAAATACAGGGAGTCTTCGAGGTATTTGAAACGATTGCATGCTCAATATTACTGTGAAAAAAATTTTTTAATGAGTTGAAATGTTTTTACCCAAAATTATTCCACTCATGGCATATGTAACAGAACAGATGCTGACATTTTGCATGTAGATGGTTCCTCAGTGAAGCAGCACTTAATTAAGAATCGGGATTTGAGAGATTTCTGAAAATTTCATGTTCACCTTAAAAACACCAAACACTTAGTTCATTTTCTTTTCCATGAGCAAGCTAGTATGCTAGCCTAGCATCTTTTTGTTCCATTATTACTAAATGCTATAGAGACATTAACATTTTTTTGTTTTTGTTAAAGTAGGAAGTCTTGCAAACAAATAAAAGTTGTATCATCTTTCTCCCAACACATACAGGACTTTAATACAGGAGCAATCTAAAGTTCAGAACTTTGCAAATATGCAAAGGATTTTAGCCATGAGATAAGTCTTGGTAATCAGTAAAACAGGCACTTAGGACCCAACGGCGACTTCACACAGCAGCAGTCTCGTGTAGGTTTGGTGGAGGGTTGATGAAACATAGCTGGTGCTTTGGAAATGATTTTCCCTTTTGAGTTGAAAACTTAACCAAAGGGACAAACCCAAAGGCTCAACAGAAACACCTTAATTCTGGGACCAGAAAAATTAGGCCTAGACTTTGATGATTAAAAGCGGAGAAGACACAGGTTGGCGCTCTGCTGACCATCACTGCGGCCTGACCCTCTTCTCCTTCCTCATCTGCTTCCCAGGCACACGCAACATTCATGTTAAAGATTACAAAGGTGAGCAAGCAACCCCACGGTACTTCTCATCGTTATTTTTCTTTAGAATGTTTTATGTTTTCAAAATAGATCAAAGCCTGGTGGAAATGCCAAAAATGTCTGCAACGGCAGACGATGCTGACAGACCATTCCTGTGAATGGTTTTGGTGGCAGGTAACAGTGATAATTAAAAGCAGAAGTTATAATTAAAAGCAGAAATGGTCAAAGGATTTCGATAACAACATCTAGAGGCAGGGCTGTGATAAATATACTAAACAAGAGAGACTTGGAAACGCAATCGTACATATTTTTTATTATCAAAAAGGTTAAAATTTCATTGCTGTTTTTAGCTAAATCAAACAACAGCCTGCAGCTTAAAGCTTATTCATGCACTGATTCAAGTATTTACTGACTATTCCTCTCCTGCTATGTACTGTCCTGGGAGCCAAGAATCAGCTGTGAACATGACCAGTGACCAACGACCAAACGACAATCCCGCCCCTGAAGCTTACCTTGCAGCGGGGCGGGGGGTGGGGGTGGGAGACACACCACTGACCCTTCCCCAACTAAAGCAAAATGTTGAAAACCACTTCTTACTGAACTTTATCTTAAAACGTATCACCGATTTGACAGGCACCTGGAAAGGAAGGAGCACCAAAGCTGGCCCTTACCCTTCAGGGTTCTGCTAACCCTGAGTTCTTAAAGTTTCTCTGACCATGAAAAGAAAGTTTTCCTTATGCTGAAGTTGAATTAATGACTGACGCGTTTCTTACGGTTAGCTTTTTTTTTTTTCCCATCCCATTTAAGAAAGCCTTCCCTACCCCAAGGTCTTAGACATATTTTTAGAGGACATTTTCTTCCAAAAGTTCTTGAGTTTTCCTTTTCACATTTAAGTATTTTATCCATAGGGACTTGGCTGTGGGCAGGTGGGAGGTAGGGAATCTGTCCCATTTTCTGCCCTGTGGCTAAATATTGTCCCGCAGGCCTTTGTGGGGCAGTCCATTCTTCCCTTGTCAGATCCGGAATGCTGTCTCTTTCGTGTATCAGGACTCCATGCCTGTGTGGATCCAGTATGTATTTTATACTCCATTCCCTTAGTCTATTTGTCTATCCCTGTGATTAAAACTCCTTTTAAATAAATCACATAGCACTTACTGCATTATTTGTCCTTATCAGGATAAATGTCTTATTTTTGGTAAGCTCGTAAGTCAATCATGGCTATGACTTATTCATCTTTTTATTTCTTATAGCATCAAATTCAGTATTTCTAGACTATAAGCTTATTTGCTAAGTAAGAGATGAGGTCAACAGCAATACTGATTCTTACCTATAGAGTCAAAAATACTCCCCCCTAGAAAATCATAAGCTCAACAGAACAAAACTTATGCATGAGTCAACTCTAATTTCTTATTTTCGGTATTCTTGATGCTCTGGCATCTGGGGCCTCCTTGACCAGGAAGGGACTGCCCGTCCCAGGGTTAGCTAATTCCTAGAGATAGCAAACAACTCCCCAGGGAGTGTGTCTTCCACATGCAAACCCCACAATCCCAAACCCAGGCCTCCCACCTACCTCCTCTGTCCAGCTCTTGCCATCAAGGGGATGTCCCTGTGCCCTCATCACCATGGGGTCCGGCACCAGGCAACCAGGGCCAGTGTCTGTGCTCTAGGGTCTGCTGAAATTATCCCAACTAGCCGCTCCTGAGTCTGCATAGCCTGCCTTGCTGCCTTCCCTTTCCCGTGCAAACGACAGTAAAGGACGTTGCCCACGTTTTCCCCTCTCTTCCTGCCCCTAACCCTGGTGCCTCCCCATGTGCCCCCCTGCATGGCATGCCGTGCCCCTATTTCTATAAACTTCTTCCCTCATGACAATCATCTCCATGTCTCCATGTCTTGCCATACAAATCCCAGACACACTGTGAAACAATGCACCATAAATTTAGCTGTTATTCTCAGAAAACATGAAATGATTTAACTAAGAAAGCAAATCTAAAACTGAACTGTTAGCTTGCCAATGATAAAGGAATTTAAGATTTTAGAAGCAGTTTATTATTCTAAGCATTTGATAACTGGTAGGATTATTCAACGAGAAACAGAGACACACTCAAATTGTTGGATCACTCCATTTGTGTGTCCTGGAGATCAGGGTAACATGAGTTTTATTTTGTCCATTTATGCAGAAATTGTTCTCCTAAGAACAGAAAGTTAAATTCAGAACTGCGATAATCCTTAAACCTTATCATATTACGGTTTGTCCTTTTCACAGATGACAAGATGAACTATTGAACTGAGCGTACTGATTCTCGATATTAGAATTTCAAAGAAGAACTAAGTATTTGGAGGAGTTAATCACAACAGAGAGTACATCATATAAAATTACCTCACACGCGTTTATTAAATTGAGCGGTCCCGTGCACACTCTGAGATGGGATCAGAACTAGTCTTTCCAGAGGACAAAAGACGTAATCACCCAATTTTCTTTCCTTTCAATAAAACTAATTAAAACTAGTCCTTGTTTACGTAAATTCAACTTACTGAAAATTCAGTATTGCCTTCGATAGTACCAGTACCACTATGATGATTTCCGCTGGACAACCTGTATATTGGACCCAAAGAAGCCATTTATTCCGTAAATGTATTAATAATTCTCAAATAGTTCAGAGGGGTCTGCAGCTGTAATTTTAACAGCAGCGTAGAAGAAAGGAGTAGGCACAGCGCTGCATTTGGAGTCAGAACACTTTGGAAGCCAGTTCCAACTCTGGCACTTACTTCCCAGCGAGATAACATGATTTCTCTGGGTCTCAGCTTCTCCATCCCTAGAACAGAATTTGTATGACTTGGCCTGCTTACCATAAAAATCAAAGAGGATGCCTCAAAGTTCCTTGTAAACTGTTAAATCCCTTATAAGTTTATGGTATTATTATTATTCAAAATCATTACACGTGTCTATGTATCACTATATATATGAAGAATTTTAAATCATTTCCAAAGGAACCACACATTTGAGAAGCACAAATTATCAATACTACCCAATAATTTATAAAAGTCAGCACATGGCTTTGCCAATCATTCTCTCATTGATTTTGCAAGGCTTCTACCAGTGGCAGATGTGAATACTTAGACCAAAAATGTCCACTATCTCTTAAGGATGGCATGCATATACAGCAATATAAGGCAATGCGTTACTCATTTACAGTTAACTGGTTTGTTTTTCTTTGCTCGTTTTTCTAGTCTTAATTAAGATACACATTAAATACACATTAAGATCATTCTCCTTGGTCTTATCTACCTCATAGATAAAAGATTTTATCCAACACTAAGTTTTATCCAAAACTAAATTTTATGAAGTTTTTATGTTACTCCGTTAGGAATTTCCAAAAACATCAGGGACTGGTTAAATTTTATACAGTCATTAGTGAAAACCAGTTTGCTTGGTTAAAAAAAGACAAAAAAACAAAAAAACAAAAAACTAAGTTAAAAGTTTTGCCTTTACTTCTAACTTTAAAATGATTTTTAGCATTTTAATACCACTTTTTACTCAACACGTGCTTTGTGGTTTGCTGTTGCTGTTCTCATCAAGGACGTCTATGGATGCAGGAATGCAGTGGGCCAGGAGGGGAGTGGCTGTGGTCGTGGTCGGCATCACCCTGGCTGAGCTCCTCAGAACACTAGTCTCTCCTGACACTTAGCAAAACAAAGCAAAACAAAAACCCAACTTCTCTTGGTGTCCTCGTCCTCACCTGTCACAAGGTAAGGGAACTGAGCCTTTAGAGGTTCACTTTTCCAGGGTCACAGGACGTGTGTGCGTGCGTGTGAATAGCTAAAACTGCAGAGTGCTTCCACACACACTGCTCTGTGCGCTTGACTCAGATGGTCACTCATTGATTCCTGCAACAACCCATAATACGGACTATTACTATCCCCACTCTACAGAAAAGAAACTGAAGGACAGAGAGATTCACTGGCTCAAGGCCACCCCGCAATTCCTTGGCAGAGCCTGGATGCAGACCCAGAAGGTTCGGCTCTGTAATCTATTCATGAATCTTAGAAATACAGATACTCAAGGGAAAAAAGTTGCAAAAAATACAGAATATGACAACATTTTTCAAAAGCTTAAAACCAGAATTAAATGATGTAGTGTTTGGGGCTTCCCTGGTGGCGCAGTGGTTGAGAGTCCGCCTGCCGATGCAGGGGACATGGGTTCGTGCCCCGGTCCGGGAGGATCCCACATGCCGCGGAGCGGCTGGGCCCGTGAGCCACGGCCGCTGAGCCTGCGCGTCCGGAGCCTGTGCTCCGCAACGGGAGAGGCCACAACAGAGAGAGACCCGCATACCACCAAAAAAAATAAAAATAAAAATTAAAACTCCACAACAGTGAGAGGCCCGCGTACCGCAAAAAAAAAAAAAAATAATAATAATAATAATAATAATGTAGTGTTTGAGGAGACAGATATTGTGGTAAAATTATAAAGAAGTTAAGGGCATGATTTTAAGAAGAATTGGGGACAGGGTCACAGGATGACGGGAGGGGAAGGACTTGAGAAGGGCCTGCTGGGGCCTCACTGGTGGGGCAGCTGTTCTACTTCTTACACGGGGTGCAGGTTTGCTGGTGTTCATTTGATCACTACAGCCCATAACTTACACATGCCTCACGACTTATCTTGTATATATCAAACATTCTACAGTAAAGTTAAAGAAAATAGTAATCAATAAGCTACCCAAATTCTTTAACTTATCCTGGATTTAGGACACATGTCAGTTGGAGAAATCACTCTTCTCTGTTTCCAGAGTAAAGCACATTTGGTCACGGATGGCAAAGCCTTGGCATGAATATCAGAGACCTCCTCCCATGGTGGACAGTGGGTGTCAGCATGGCAGGCCTCCTCCCTTTTCGGCCACTGTTTCAGCACCCTCTCCACACAGGACTCTGCGAATTCACGACTGATTATGAACAGGGGGTTGGGGCCGGCACACCCATGTGGGAGGAGGGAGCCCCCATCATCATCGTGCTGAGGGACCCCTAGAGTTCTTGCAACCGGCAAACCCTGGGATCTCCCAACCGGTGTTAGCACCAGCGCCTCTTTTCGAAGACGCAGTTGGTTACCTGTGAGGTTGGAAGCATCGGTGGGACTGAGTTGTAACCAGTGGCGGGCATCTGAGTCAGTCACAGCATCCGTGGGCGTGATCAGTTCCGGGTCTTCCTCGCAGATCTGCCACGGGCTCAGGGACAGCTCTGCCTCGGTGTTGCAGCCCAGAGCAGGGTCACTGCTGACACTGTCACCTGGCACAATGGGAGACACAGTCTGAGACAGCCAAGAGCAGGGAACCAGCAGGTCCACAATCCCAGCACACAGGGAACTAAGCAGCTGTCCCAGCAGGAATCGTTCTCAGGACAGGGGCTCAAAAGGTGCCTGCGTGGGGCTCCTGGTCAATGAAACAGAGGTTCCAGGCGTGGGGCACGAGCAGTCCTTATGGCCCGTGCCACCTACAGCCCAAGCAGCACCCTATTCAGGGGTCTTAACCGAGTTCCCCCAGGTACGGAGAAGATCACCTCGAGTTCTTACGCTTTCTACCCTGACTTATTCAACTACAAAACGGGGGTGGGTGGAGGAGGAGGAGGGGAATTGATTCCACCACAGAAGCGAGTCTATTCTGGCAGGTTGAAGAGCCCGAGGATGGCTTCTACCTCATGCCCGATGTCTAGACTTGAACCTGGGGTGAATCACCCAGGATCACCGGGGGATGAGGTGTCCCCCACAAAAGGTTTTCTTCAATAGAGACTCTCCCCTTTAAACACTAGAAAGTTCTCATGTGTCATGATACAAGGATGCTTTCAAAGGCTGTGAAGCCTCACAGGGCTATTCAGTCTGACGCAGAACAGACCCAGCCAGCCTGCCCCCTAAATCCCCTGTCTGCTCCACAAGGACTCCGGGTGTCCACCCTCTCTGCCTGCAGCTCTGCCGACTGCGTTTCAATCTGCCGCTGACGGTCCCCCAGCCCTGCTGCTTCTAATCTGCTGTCCGCTCTTCACCTGCAGAGCACTGACAGCTGTCCCAGTCACCAACCTGCTAGGTCCCTAACTTTGACTGTCCCAGGACTCTAGAAGGTGGAGCCTAAGAGGCCCTGCTCCGCCCTCCACCAGGATCCGCCAAGAAGGAGGGGGCCTGGCAGTGGACCTCAGGGAAGCAGAGTATCAGGGACTGCATTTCACAGTATGTGATGGTATGTCTCAGCATCCCAGTCAGATTTTACTTTTTAAATACTTATGCCATGGACTTCAAGGTGCTTCTGAAGCTTTTGCTCCTAACCTGGGGAAACTTTCTGGGGAAGGCCATTTTTCCTTCTGGGTCTGTCTGCTCACCCAGACGTCAACCTTGGTTGTGCTTCTCACCTGGAGAAAGGCCCAGGGCTAGAAAGACAGGCCTCGAAAGTACAGGTAACTGACTGGATCTATTCAACTGTATGTGCACGCTAACCACCCATCAATCCTGGGATCCCAGGAATAAAGATGTCCCATTTCACAACCACGTGTCTTCAGATGATAAGATATCATTTGAGTTAGAAAGTCAAAAGGGAACAAAATGCAGCCTCGCCGAAGCTGGATGAACACAGACCACATTTGCTGGCACTTACTCTTCTGTCTCCCCCTGTATCTTCCTTGCGTCTGCTGCAAATCATCTTTCAAATCCAATTCAGCGGGGCTGCTGCTTCTTCGTACTAAGATCTTCAGACAGAAAGAAATATTGCATTTGGTACAGGGAAGTTTTCATTTTTATAAGACCGGTAAGTTTCTAGTCCACATTTCTAAAGAAAAAGAAACAAACAATAATAACGGGCAACAAAAAAACTGAATGACGTTTTGCATTGGAAGGATACGGGTTCACAAATTACTATAACTGAATTATAAAATACACAAGATCTGAAATTTAAGGCTTCTACTTTGTCAGTTGACAGCCAATTAAAGTGGTCTACTGAGGAGGGGTGCCAAGTTATATGGAAATCGTTTATTTTGAAATTCTACTTGTACCTCTGCTCCGGCACACATGGAAAATGGATACAATCCTCCAGGAAGCCTAAGTCCCTGTGGATGGCCAGGGTGCTGGCAGGGAAGGCAGAAACTCCGCCCAGACTCCCAAAGGTCATTCAGTGCTTCCCTTGTTACGTGTGCAGCAGGCTTTCCTGAGCACCGCTCAGCACTGGACCGTGGTTTAAAAACAGGGGACTAGAACACTGTGAGGCAATTCGCATCCTCTAAAATTTACATAACTGGCTTGGAAAGACAAAACATACACAAATTACACAAAATGGTTACAATGTAGAGTAGCAAAATATGCGAGTCAACTCTCTCTAAAAGGTTTGCAGAATAAAGCATTACCTTGATCGGCTCACAGTGACAGTAGCTGTTCAAGAAGCAACAGACATGAGGTAGTAGAGAGAAGGCAGGAGGGGACTCAGGGCAGGAAGCACTGAGGAATCAGCAAGTTCTATGTGCAGGAAAAGAAGCCGATTATAGCAGGCCATGCAGGGCAGTCAGGTGAAAATGGTAGGAAGAAAATGCGACCACCTTCTACAAGAGGCAGCTGCCGGTGGGCCGCCAACATCAGGCTTAGGAATTTCAACCCAGTATTGACAAAATGAGCAACCGTCTGTTCCAGACAATAGCTTACTGTGATTAAAAACATAACCAGAAAGGTAAGTCGAGTAGCTATCTGCAGGACAGAGTTAAGAAGTTGCTATGGAACTGTTACAGTGATTCAGGAGTGAGCAGATAAGGCTTTTGATGGTAGAAAGGAGAAGAAAAGATAAATTTAAAAATGCTGCAGAATGACAGTCAAGAGCTTATACGAGAGCTTATATAAGAGCTGTACATGGGAGTGGAAGTTTAATCACAAAAGCGTATGAATCTAGGGGACCATGAGAATGATGGTGACGAAGGAAAGAAGGAAAGAAGGGAGAGAGGGAGGGAGGGAGAAAGGAAGGGAGGAAGGAAGGGAAGAAGGAAAGGAGCGAGGATGGACAGATGGACAGACAATGGATAGAGGAACTTGAGAAAGTTTCTGATATTTTAATTTTCATCTCTGGGCTGAATATCTAAAGAGAATGTGCTGTATAAGCGTGCAACAAAAATCCACGACTGGTGAGATGGAGGATACAGCCAAAAATGAAGATATATATTTAAGGCCCTCCAGTTCAGAGTATACAAAAAACATGGGATTCAATGAGCCAACTAAACGAATGAATGTTAAACAAGCAAACACACGAAAAGGGGGGACTAAGATGTATAATTAAAGGACAGAATAATTATTAAGCTAAAACACAGAAGTAGGTCACAAATATTTAGAAGATTAACGGTATATGAAAAAAATATTACTCAGCCTTAAGGAAGGATGATATATGTCTAATATGACAATGGAAATATACCCAGGATACTTCCTTAATTGAAAAGCAGAATGTGGGCTCTTCTGCTTCTGATTCTCTGAGAGATGAAATATCCTCCAACTACAGAACTAGAACCTACATAAAAATTTGGGGCTCACAGGAAGTAAAATAAACCTCCAAGTGCCCCATACCCTCTCCCTACCCCCCAAAGCAAACTGAAACCAGGGCAGTGAAATGGGGCTACGTTAGGGGTAAATCTAATGTTACCACTCCCTGTGGCAAAAGGACCAAGAGTCCAGGACTAAAGTAGCACTCCCTGTTACCTGGAAGAAACAAATGCAAATGTTGCCCTGGTGAAACTTCATCACTTCAGATATTCAGGTTTTCTGTAGATTCAGATGAGCCAGGTAGGAACTCATAATCAAAGATCACCAAACAGCAAAGGAAATAAATAAACCACCATGCACAAGAGTCTCAGAAACAACAAATATCCGACTGATTTCAGATAATGATAAAGAATTTAGAATTGCAATCTGTGATTATTTTAAAGGAAAAAAAGATGGAAATCACAAAAATGAGCAAGCAACAAGAGATTATGAGACTGCAAGATATACTTGAAAAGAATTAACCTGAACTTGCAGAAGCAAAAGGTATAATTGTTGAACCAAAATACTCAATGAAAGTATTAAACAGCAGACTATTTATGAGTAAGGAGAGAATTATTGAACTAAGTGAAAGATCTGATGAACTACCCAGAATGCACCCACATAGCCAAGGAGAATGGAAAATATGAAAGGGGGCTTGAGAGACATGGAAGACAGAATGAGAAGGTCTAAATATATTTCTACCCAGAATTCCAGAAGGAAAGAGCAGAGAGAACAAAAAAGAGGCAATATTTGAAGAAATGGTTACCAAGAATTTTCCAGAAGCAATGGAAGAACAAGAATTCAAAGACACATGGCACATATACCATATCCAAAACAGGACAAACATATAGACCAAAAGAAAATGCACCTAAATATACTGTAGTGAAACTGGAGGACAAGGATGAAGAACAACAAGGAACAACAAATAGACAGGATGAACAGAAGACCTCTCAACAGCAACAATGAAAGACAAAAGATAGTAGAAAAATAGCTTCCATTAGAAGGGGTGGGAGGAAGGAAGAAGGAAGTGGGGGGACTATGGTAATTAAGACAGAGAGACAAAGAAACCAATAATTCAAGAAGCACCAAAATAAAGCCTTACACATCTGGGAAGCAGTATATATGAGAGAAAGGTAGCATTCAGATTAATAAAGGAAAAATGAATTCAATATATGGGACCCAGAAGTGGTTATCCATGTGGGGAAAGAAAAATGAAATTGGATCCCCACCTCACTCCATAAATATCAACTCTAGGTAGCTGAAATACTTAAATGTATAAAGCAAAACTGAAACACTTATAAATACAAGGTAAATATTTTTATCCCTGTGCAGTTGATATTTTAAAATTTTCATAAAACATAACCACAAAAATGATAACCAAGAATATCAAAATTAAGAACTTCTGTTCATCAAAAGACAACATAGAGAAAGTGAAAATATATGCCAGACACTGGAAGAAGATATTCACCAGAAACATAACCAACATAGGATCAGTATTCAGATTATATAAAGAATTAGTACAAATAAAAGAGAAAAAGACAAAGAAATCAATAGGAAAATGGAAAAGATACCAGTAGGCATTCAACAGATGAAAGACATATGGCCAATCAACATAAGGAAAGATTTTAAACTTTATTAGTAATTTGAGAAATGCAAAATAAAATGAGATCCCATTTTCACCCACTTGACTCAAAAGATTTAAAATCTGACAATAGTAAGTGTTGCCAAGAATGTGGATGAATGGTAACTCTACACACTGCTGGTACATAACTGGTACAATCACTTTGGAAAAAGACACATTCTTTTGTAAAGAACAACATGATGCTGCTCTGTGACTCATCAATTCCACTCACATTCTTCATGAAGAATGTACATAGCTTCATTTTTCATTTAAAAAAAAAGTGAAACAATCTAAATGTCTGTCAACAAGAGAATGGGAAAGTAGACTGTGGTCTATTCACAGTGGAGTATCATACAGCAAAGAAAGCAATGAACTAGGGCTACGTGCTGCAATGTGGCCTTAGAAATACATAATAATGAGTGAATAAAGCAATAATACCACTTTTATAAAGTTTAAAAATAAGGAAAACTAAAGGACATATTGTTTGGAGATACATACATTCTGAGCAAAACTATAGAGCAAAGCAAGGACACGATAAACACAAAGACAACAGAAAGCTGCTCTCTGAGGGACCAGGATGAAGCCCACGGGCAATGGCAACAACACTGCAGATATTCTAGTTCCTAAGCTGGTGGTGAGCCTCTGGGTGTTTATCTGATTATTGAAATATACACATATAATATACATATACATATGGAATGTGCAAGCTGGTATATGTCCTTTACAGAAATGAAGTCAGAGGAAATTTAACACTCATTAGCTTCCAGGCAGGGCAGAATAGGGAGAGACTTTCTTTGTTTATTTTGTACCTTTCAGTGATGTCTGAGTTTTCTATTCATATATACTAATTTTAAAAAATGAATAAATAGGAATTATCTGCATGAATGAGTTAGGGCTACTGTTGAATTTTCTTCTTTATACTTTAAATTTGTGTTTAAAAAAATAATAAATGCTATTTTAGATTTAAAAAAAAAAAGAAACTGTAACAGATCTTTGCAGCATCTCACTTATCTAGGAACTCATGTCAGGTGGAGGCTACAACCTAAAGTGATATCAGGAATAGGGAATCTGAATGTTTGTTTGACAGGTAAGGATGCTCCTTAAAAATAGAAAGGGCACATACAAACCAGATGGTAAATTCTGTTTTCATGTTTATTTTTTCCCTATTTTTGTAATTTGACTGTAATTTTACATAGAAAGTAGGCAAGACTTTAAAAGGCCTCAAGGTCATTTGGCCCTAAAACACATCCAAATGGAAAAAATTTGTAAAAGATAGCATCACAGGGCTTCCCTGGTGGCGCAGTGGTTGGGAGTCCGCCTGCCGATGCAGGGGACGAGGGTTCGTGCCCCGGTCTGGGAAGATCCCACGTGCCGCGGAGCGGCTGGGCCCGTGAGCCATGGCCGCTGGGCCTTCGC
>NC_041227.1:43954551-43983099 GCF_002837175.3 Physeter macrocephalus | reverse complement strand
AAAAAAAAAAAAAAAAAAAAAAAGATAGCATCACACCACTAATAAATTTATGTATTGTGCCAATAATTTGTATGTTTATTTTTAATGACAAATGGATATATTTTGAAAAGATCTTACTGTTATTCCTTCATGTTCTTTCTTCTCATGTCCTTTGTTCTCCTGAACAGGCCTGGGCTCTGAAGAACTCACATTCTGTGCATTTTCTACCTTTTGATCTAGAGATTTGGGAGAGGGGAGAATCAACAGCAGGAATATCTCAGATGGTAAAATTGGAAAAGGTTTTTATACGTAGGTAATTATTAAATTTAAGTATCCTAAGATGTACAAAAAAGAGAGATCTGGGCCCAGCACACTGGTAGCCTATGGATCACGTCTGCTCCATAGACCTGGTCTCTGACGCACAGACAGCTTCACTGTCTTGGGTTACGTTACCCAGGGGGCAGGCAACAAGGCCTGTCCCGGAGCCTCGGGGAAGGGGTCTCAGACAAGAGCTGCCTGAGTCAGCCAGGCAAGCTGATGGGGAAAGGAAGCAGTGAGGTGGCTCAGCGTTGCTGGCGAGAGAAATAACCAGTGTCAGTAATAAAAAAGGGAATACCATCACCAAGCCTGCAAAAGGTAATTTAAAAGATCACATTCTATGAGTAGTCTGGGGCCAATAAATTTGAAAAAAAAAACATGAATTGAACAAATTCCTAGGAACAAAACACAACTTATCCAAAAGAAAACAGGAAAAAGAAAATATGAGTAGTCTTATAGTGATTTAAAAATTTGAATGGTACTTTAAAATCTTCCTAGAAGAAAACTCCAAGCAACCGATGGATTCTACCAAGTATTTAAGGAAAAAAAAAAAAGTCATAATGATCTTACACAAAAACTTTTGGAGAAGAGAAAATCTTTCAGATAATACATTTCCCCAATTATTTTTATTGTATTTTCTTATCTCAAGAGGATTTCTAAGAGGGGATACTTCCTACGCATTTGATGAGGGCGGCATGACCGTGACCTTAAGGACTAGGGGATGGCTGGGTTGATTTCTTCTCTAACCCATGAAACTAAATAAGCGTGTTCACTGTTGCCAGATACGTTTAAACATGTGCTTTCACTGTAAAATACATTAGTCACTGTTTACAGGTCTAACCATCTGCCTCTTGGCCCTCCACACCAGTTGCTGCTAAAAGCTGTTGGAGAAACTGTGTGGGTTAATGCTATTACAAGTTATCATCTTCAACCTCAGCAGACTCTGCACACTGCTAATAAACTTCTTCACAAGTCTGGTCAGCCTTCCATTCTCACTGTCGACGTTTCTCCTCGCAGCCCTTTCCTCACCCCTCACGCCTCTCCTCCCTGCCTCTGCCCTAACTTGCTGCCCTCCCTCACCTGTAGTGAACAATCTCTACCTCCCACCCACTCCAGCCACTCTGGACTTTTTTCTAGTCCTCAAACATGCCACATTTGAAAAAAGTAAATACACACACACACACACACACACACACACACACACAATTTAGATAAATAGATTAAAATAAGTAGTTAGACTATTTCATTGCCAGAAATCACATCGTTGCAAATCAACTTATAAATTCCCTTGAAATAAATAGAGTTAGGATAAATGTAGAAAGCCACACGACATGCAGCCTCTTCCCGGCCAGAATCTACGGTCCCGTGTGAGGAAGGGAAGCTGCTGGTACCCGGAGGGGCCTCTGAGCACAGTGGCTCCGTGACGTCAGGGCTGCTGCTGCTCCGAACCATTGGCTGCTGCTCGGCTGCTGCCAGGGGGCCCGATTCGGCTGCAGCTGCATTTTCCGGCTGCGGGCATTCTTCCACTTCTGTGGGCATTGACACAGAACATGCAGGGATGTATTTCAAGATTTTTAAAAACAATTTCACTACTTAAAACAACTGATTCTAAAAATCATAGTTTTAGATACTATTTTCTTCCACAAAATTGTGCAGTAAGATAATTGTCTTTCATATCATAAAGTTTTCTACACTTGTTAACAGTAATATTCCACTCCAAGTGACCATTTGCCTTTTAAGTTCTACAAATCATTTTCTTTCAATCAAAGTGAAGAAAAAAAGAAGGGAGAGCGAGCAGAATGGCTGAGAACTGTGAAAGTCACTGGAGTTTCAGGCACAGGCATGTCAAGGGAGAGGGATCCGGGAGGTGCAGGGGAAGGTCACTCACATGTGAAAGAGGGACATCACGTGCACGTGCGCACGCGCGCGCGCACACACACACACACACACACACACACGCCCTAAAGGAAGATAAAAAGAAATGGGAATTTCAACTTGATCATTCTCTTTAACAGATAAATGTACAACTGTCCAAAATAAAATCCTGTAATTATTTAATGACATTTCACCAAATGCAAGGTTGAAGTAATCACTAAAGTACAAAAACGACCCACTGGTGTTTTTAGAGAATCAATAAATATATGTCATAAAATAGAAAACCACAGCTGAGCACTGACCACTGGGTGATCCCAGCTAGGATATCTATGAACCATATTCCCCGAAAGAAGGGAAGTCCCTCCGAGCTCATTTCTAAACTTCACGGTTCATTTTAATCTCCAAAGACCACCCAAGGTGCTGAAGAGTCACCCCACCACCTCTCTGCAGCTCCAGGGTTCTAGCCCTCTGCTCTGGCATCACCGTCAGACTCCTAACTTGTGGCCTCAGAGACGTCCCGCTACAAGAGAGATGCGACCGCGCCACCCCTCCTGCGGAGGTCTGAGGCCCCCATCACTGTCCATCAGGCTCGCGCTCCAGGGCCCCTAGAGGTCACCCCACAGGCTTGATCCCCCACCGGGAGCTCTCCTTCACTTGAGTCTTGAGCAGGCCCCGCCCACACGGCCCCTGCTGTTCCCCCCTCGAGGCTGACCTCCCCCGGGCCGTCCAGGCGCCCCTCCTGTAGGACCTGCCACGTGGTCCTGCGTGTGACCCCCACAGCTGCCTGCCCCCCAGGCTCCACACTCCCTCGTGCAGTCACGGAACTCTACACCCATATTTTCCCCAAATTTTCATTTGCTGACGTTTCAGTCCTTCTAAAAAGGGACTCATCAAAATTCAGCCTGTACCCTCTTACCTGGAAGTGTCACCTGATTCCTCACCTGAAATGCATCTCACCATCAAGGTGCCCCCATTCTGTGTAACCCTTTCACCAGAGCCACAATCCAAAGGGCTGGTCGGCCCCAACTAAGAAGGTGTATGTAGAAAGGTTCTAAATATAACACAGAGGATTTCACCGAAGGACTGCTGCTTTTATTTTTACTATCCACATAAAAACTCCAGTTTTAAATACACTGATACAAGTTACCAGACCTCAAAACCGTGAAATGTGTGTGATCCCTCGCTTATAATGCAAAGTCCTGGGCCACATTCTCTATTCAGATACTGATGGGAAGCTGGGCTTAGGGGACAAGCAGAGTAAGGGAAGGAGGCAGGAGCAGACAGACCCGTGACAGCCTCGTCTTTCCAGGCTGTCTCTGCTCTTCCCTGCTCCTGAATAGCCATGGGAAACACCGGACAATCCTAAGCGCTCTGGGCTGCTCTGCCCAGCATCCCGGAGCAGAAACCAGCCCCCTCGGCTCTACTCCCAGGCTCCCCAGCAGCAGGCAACAGAAGCCAGATGACCCCACGGACCATCCTTCCCACTGTCTAGTTATGCAAGACACTGACACCTTCTGGGAAGGGTTTCTACCTGTTAATGAACCTGCTTGTAAGCCCCATGTCAGCAGGTCAGCAGGGGAAGCCCAAGAGCTTCCTACGTCTCTAAAAGGTAATTGGCACCGCTGGTCTTTATGGACAGTGGGAAGAGTGGGTTTTATTCCCTTAAACGTCATGCCAAGAACTGGTAGATGTTGGTTTCTGGCCTCTGAGCAGAAACAAATAAGAGCAGGGCCAACAGCGGCAGCATCATTTTCAAGATAAAGAACGATGCCATCTGGTGGGATGCAACAGAGCCACAGGACCACGGCTTCCAAACTCGAGTGTCCCCACTGGTCCTCAGACAACAGACGGACGAAGAGCATGCCATGGCCGGCTGGTCTGCCTTCCCAACAGGCTGGCCTGATATGGCTTTAATGCTCCGTTTTTGTAAACCTGTTGGTAGGGCCTTCTCAGATGGAGGAAGCCCAAGCCTGAAGAAACCATGGGAAGAGGTGGGACGGGAACCTCCGAGAAGAGTGGGAGGGAAGGGGAGAACCATGGGTCCGGGGATCCGTCAGGCTGTGTGGGGACAGTGCCCTGAGCTGTCACTGTACTTGGTTGTTATGGTGACAGAGTGTGGAAAAAAAGGATGTAAATTCTCCTTATCCCACAAGTTAAACCCAATTTCCTGATTTGCATATGTACACTTTTTGGCCTTTTCTCATACTTTGTATTAGGTATATACTCAAGATTTGTTTTGTATAGATGAACAAATGAATATCAGAAACATTTTCTTAATACCTTTTTCCTTTTCCTTTTTTAAACAGTTCTCGAGCTCCCTCTGCTGGCTTTCTATTTTTGTGAAGCCTGCGTCCCTTCTACAGGGTCAGCTGTAGCAAATGCTCTTTCATAACAGATTAAAACCATTTAATACTGATATGCAAATATCAAGGTAGAGGATTATCTGATATGCAAAATATAAAAAGGACAGTCTAGCTTATATAAAAATGGCGTTATAAATTCTGGGAGGTCTACTGCATTCTCTGTTTTGACTATCACACAATTTGAATCACTTCAAAGAGCTGAATTCTGTGTCAGATTCACCGAATCATTCACTTTTTCTCAAGTAGAGCTAACCCAATAACCCAAACTCTGAAAGCACCAACTTTCTAGCTTCTTGATAGTGTAAGTTACACAACACCAACACCATTACTAAATCATTGCTTTCTAAAGCTCATTCAAAGCACCAGAAAAATGATCGAATAAGGATTAATTTCATTTTTTCCCACGCTAAGAGAAGAATCGGCATGATTAAATTAAGTGTGTGAACTCTTCAGAAACTTCTATTTATTCAGGAATCTGACTACTTTTCAAAAGAAATTTCGTTCACTCTTTAATCTAAGGCTTCCTTAATCCATCTTATTAAACATACTAAGACTCATTCTTCAATCACCAAAATTCTGGGTTCCATTTACCCCTCATACGAGGTTGCACAAGCAAAATTAATTGTGCCATTTCCTAACTTTTAAAGCACTGTGCACAAACCAAGTTGACCCTATGAAAAGCACAAGAGACATAAATCAGCTCAACGTCTTGACGTGTCCCACGAGGACCACAGGTGAATCAGCCCGAACCCTGCCCACAAGCACATCCTGATAATTGGGTGCTACCTGGAAGCCGGAGAACCAGATGCAGACACAGCAAAGTGAGACTTTCAATCAGGTCCCATGAAGCCTCTTTTGGAACGAGGGAAGATCACTGATTCTCCAATTACTACTATTACAATATGCTCCAAAGAAAAATAAAATCCACCGCCTGCATGGCCTGTTAAGTGCTACAGATTGATAAATGTCCCAACATAAAAGCAGTTAAAATTCCAAAACAGCTGGAAAGAATTGTTTCCACAAAGGAGAAAAAAAGGAAATCACTGAAACTGCCAGTTCCACCCCCCACGTGTTCGTTTATGCAGCTATTCATACTAATTAACGGAATACAGGTGGTTGTGACTGTCCCAAAGTTCTGCTGCCACCAAATAAAGAGCCCCAAAGGGATCAGAATAAGACATCATAGTGGGTGAAGGTAAGTAACTCTCTATAGTTTCAGTTATTAAAACAATTTTGGTGGGTTGAATAATCAGATAGACAAGGAACAAAACCAAGAAATGTTAACTTAAATGAAAACAAAATTAGCAATCATCTTATAGTAAAGAACGTGTGGCCAGAGGGTCAACCTTAAAATTGCCTGTGTATAATGCACATGCGGATGTCTGCCTACAGCATCTGTATTTAGCAAAAGGTTAGCAAGATATGCCAACACCAGAATTCAAACTGGAGCACACACTTAATTCTCTCGTGTGCCAGTCAGCGGCAGATGTACCATCTCAGACTGGGGACTGACGTGCATCACTCTGGGCCCAGACTCTTGATGGGACAGTTACACGGGACCGTGGCTCACTTTTCTGATAAAGAAGAAATGGCTTCACATGAGGGAGGAGCTTGCGACTGTGGTTTCCAGATGAAAGAGATCAGCAGATCGTCCTCAAAGTCACCATAGTGCTAGGTCCCTTCACCCTTTGTGCTGTAAAACCAGTAGTGAGGATGGCAGAGGCAGGAAAGCACGGACCAAGCACGGCCGGCTTCACTCCACGCTAAGTCGGGGTCTCTCAAACCTCAGCATCACTGATATTTTGGGTCAGACGGTTCTCTGTGGCGGCTGTGTCTTCTCCACTGTAGGATGGTTAGCAGCACCCATCCACTGGGTGCCGGTGGCACAACCCCAGCTGTGACAACCACAGATGTCTCCCGACATTGCCAAATGTTCCCCGGGGGGCAAATCATCCCCAGTTGAGAACCCCTGCTCTAAATCATATTCCGCTTCTGTTGGAACTGTGCATGTAAATATAGGAATCAAGAATCTGAGTCAACTAAAATATAATAATGAATGAGAAAAAAGCTTCCAAAATGAAATTACTAACAGGAAGAGATTTCTTGTGAGAACACATTCTGGACAAACTAGTTAAAAAAACTTAAAACAACATGGGAAAAAATGGGTTGTGAAAGAAGAAAACTTTTCACCATGCAGAAAGTTCCTTATGGGTGTATATCAGCCAAATAGAAAGCCAAAGTATCTTAAACACTTTATTAATCATCTCCAGGCAGAAGTATTTTTTGGAAAACCAAATTATGAAGCAGTTAATGCTCATCAGTAATTTAACTGACTGGTCGCCATCTTCTCCTGTACCATTCTTACTATTTTCCAACTTCAGTATTTACTAGGGAAAAAGAGCTTTCTAAGAAACACAGTCCTTAGTCTTCCCTCATATTGTAGAAATTAAATAATATGATATTTTAGATTCTCATCGTTTATTTTGCTTTGCTAAACCACAGAATGACATGATTTAGTGCCACTCAAAGCCACAAGTAAGCTATCTCCAGTATTAAATAAATACTAGTCTATAATACCACCTTTTGGAAAATAAAAAGAACATGGAAATATTTCCCACTTTAGCAAGAAGATTCAGTTCATCTTAGGATCATTGAAAAATAAGTAGACATAGACCTAATTATTCACTGTAGAGCAAAGTAAATCCTTTTGTTGGGGTGTCCATGCCAAAAATTTCTTCTGGTGCTGTAACATCTTAATAAACCAGAAAGTGCACTGTATATAAACAACAGGTAGCTAAACTCAATTTTAACTGGCTGAAGGCCAGGAATAACATTTCTTTGTTTTGAAAATTAGCAATTTTTATCATTTTTTTTGACTGTAAGCTCAATAATCAGTAAGTATGAATCTGTATAAACTGACCATTACTTTAAACATGAATTATTACATGATTTATTAACTCCAAGGAAGTCTAGCCTGCAGAATTTTTCCAGTTTATTCATTTTGGGGGGGAGGCCCAGCAAACATGCTAACATTGGCACACTCAGAACTGCTGCAGAATTTTATGAAGATTTCCTTCCTCTCTATAGGCTCCCTGTTGAAGGCACACGAGGCAGGCATCGCCGTTTTCCCCTCGTAAAAACTATCGTGCTCAGCTGGGAATGCAAAGACCAGTGGTGTTACAGAAATTCTGCCTATCTAATTGCTACTAAGCATCTTAACTGCATAGAAACAATTGATATTCGTTGAAAATAAAGGCAAAGTGCAATGGCCAGGTAGGCATGCGTGACGTGGGGAAATTAACAAAGGAAGCCGGGCGCAGAGACGAGCGGGAGCAGCCCAGGGACATGGGGGGGGCCACATGAGACAGCATTACAGTACCTGACAGCCTGTGAGAGCAAGAGGTGTAAGATAGACCAGGGAAGAGAGCGCTCACGGTGTGGAGGAGAAGCGGGACGCTTTTAGTGGCGGGCAAAGCCTCAGAGAGGTGGGCACAGCTGCTGATAGACTGGCTTCGCTTAGCTTCCAGGAGAGATAAAGCAACAATCATGTCAGAAGAACCGCAGGACCTTTCACTTCCTTTTCATTATTATTATTTTTCTGGTCTCTCTTTAAATATTCAAAGGAGGTCATTTCAAACTTTAAAGGAAGTTAGCACAAAGCACAGTATTTAATGATAGTCTCTAAATACAGCCAACATTCAGTCATTCTGATGGCATGGGAGCACAGGCCTTTCACAAATAATCAATCTCATTTTATAATGCTTTGTATGTTGAGCCTTTCCTTTTTTTCTGCTGTGTATCAGATTCACATTTAGCTTGTTTGTTTACTTGGGCAGACATTACAACCAGTTTTCTCTTCCTAATGGGTCCAAACAAAAAGGCCACGGTGAGGGAAGGAAAATCTAACCTAAGATTTAAATGGTTTCATAAATAATCAATAATTCAAAAATTGGTTTACTGAGCGATGACTGTATTCAAAAGCAAATCATTTAGTAAACTGAATATCCTAAAAGCTTCAGAACACATAAAAGTCAAGTTGAACATTCAAGGATCTGATATTTGAGAAAAAGGTAAAAAATCTCCATGAAACCCATCCTTTAAAATCACATTTCGTGCTTATTAAATCCACAATTTCTTAGTACAAAATTTATGGTGTTCTTAAGTTTCTATGTACTGCTAGTCAAAACCATTTGAGAAAATGGATGGACACAGGAAGAGAACAGGCCTCATACATATGAAACCGCCATCAGTAAAACCAGTTTTATCCTTAAAACAAAAATATGGAGGTTTACTTGCTGTATTATTTTCACGTGGTTTTATTTAACATTAACGGAATACAACTACAAACGGTAGTGACACATTTGCAAAAAGCAAAACAAACTTTTTACTTTCCTGTCTTCCCCCACTCTATCAGAATTCCCAGCTCTACAGAACTGTCTGCAGAACTGATTACAGCATAATCACAAACGTATAAGATACTATTTAGGTGAAAACGACTTCCGTGTAAACATCAAACTGACTGACTTCAAATTTCCTAAAAGATCTGTCTAGGGCTTCCCTGGTGGCGCAGTGGTTGAGAGTCCGCCTGCCGATGCAGGGGACTCGGGTTCGTGCCCCGGTCTGGGAAGATCCCACATGCCGCGGAGCGGCTGGGCCTGTGGGCCATGGCCGCTGGGCCTGAGCGTCCGGAGCCTGTGCTCTGCAACGGGAGAGGCCACAACAGTGAGAGGCCCGCGTACCGCAAAAAAAAAAAAAAAAAAAAGATTTGTCTAATGCTCAATGTCAGGGACATTTCATTTGAGTGTTGCTTTAAAACGTTTTCCTCTTATAATTCAAATAATTGTGCATTTTTCCAAAATTGATCACTAGATATTTTAGAGATAATAAAATATAGATTATTTTGTGTGAAAATTAATTGACTTGCTTTAACCATTCACTTTAGACATGTAAAGTTTTAGCATCATTCATACTCAGGAATGGAGGCTGACTCTGTCATTCTTAAGACTCTCCCTGCCAGTCCTTTTAAGGTGCAAACGAGTACATTCTCTGTTAAATTAATCCTCACTCCCCTACTCCACAATTGCTGATTTTATATTTGCCTCTTGCCAGCCTCACTGACATTTTCTCAGTCTAAGTGTAGTCTGTGGGGCAAATTATAATAGAATAATCTTAAAATATTCTCTTACTGGGATTAGAAAAAAAAAGTCACTTTCAAATGGGTCTTCCATAATAAACATCTTCATGATAACGGTGCACAAACTAATGTCATGAGCTGCTTACCGTTCTCTCATTAAAAGGTGGCCTCTACACAACCAAAATCTACCATGAAAATGTTCTGGGCCTTCTTAAAAGACTAAAAATACGTAAAAATAATAGAAGTGAGTAAAAGCTCATGTAGTCTATGTAGATTACATTTATAAAACAGCATGATATAATAAAATATTCAAAAACCATTGTTTTCACAGGCAACAAAAGAGTCATAATATTTTATAATATTAAAAAATATAAAATAGGAAATACATATATACATATCCATACATCTATGTGTGTAGAATACATGAAGATAATAGATCTGTCCTACTCAATAGCTCTCATCTTCATTATCTTTTAAAGGTTATGCTTCCAAGTGTTTTTAATTGAATGAATCCTACAAAGGCCAGGTTTATGGTGTTGAAGTGACATACTCTACAAGGACCTTTACACGACTTTGTATTGGGCTGGCCAAAAACTTCGTTTGGGTTTTTCTGTAAGATGTTGCTTTTTGGCCAACTCAATAAAAGCTCTTAGTTTTGCATGACTTTTCAGGCCCCTGAGAACACTGATAAACAGAACCGCACGGGCATAAAGGCACAGAAGATTTTCTAAAACCTACTGGCGCCTCTACCATATTGCTAGTCTAGAATACCTCTTGAAAAACGAAGATGCAATCTCTCCTATGGCTGTGTTTTGGCCAAGTAGTGGCATATGGAACACGCAATATACAATCATTTGCTGCTCGTTAAAATGTGAGAATAAAGTTTGAAAAAGTGCTTTGAATGAACACTTTTATCACCTCTGTAATTCAGGGGTTGTGAGGGGCAGCAGGAAGTCTGGGCGGCTCAGGCATGATGCCACCTTTGTCACAAACTTCTCTTCAGATCCCTTTTAAGGATCCAGTGATGGAAGAAAGGTATTTTAGGAGCTGGGATGAGAAAGGAAATGCATAAATAAGCCTCCCCCAAAGCTGCCTGTTACCAGAAACTAGGTCTCTCCTCAGGGAGAGGAGGAAGCAAGAAGGAGGGTATAAATAAGGTGACAATGACAAACAAATAGTATGGTGAAAACAAGGAGGAGTTAGGGTTAAGGTGTAATATATTTTCATTAAAACTCCAACAGGATTCTAAGCCGTCTGTAGTAAGCCTTAACTAAGCATTGGAAAAACTGTTGAGTGTCCATGAATCTTTGATTTATGACCAGAGGAAACTGTGACCTTCTCTCTGCAGTCAACATGCTGAATATCAATTACAATTGCATGGTATTATTGATGTAAAAAACTACAGGCATCTGAGAAAAACTCATAGGAATCTGTTTTAAACTTAAGTTACAGCCTCAAAGTCATTGGGAAGGCTCTGGGCTTTATTTGTTCTTATTAAAAACTGTATACAAGCTTACTTATTAAAGAGTTCTCTCTTTTTAAGAGTAAACTGTAGCAACAGTTTGATTAACTGGAGGTTCCCGGTCAAGTTCTTGTTAATTCTAACAGCCTGTAAGGTCAACATCTACAGGCATGTAAAGCTCCATCTTCCAAAAAAGCAAAAAATGTAAATGTCTCCTTCCAGTCCTGAAAACTAAGCCCTTATTCTCCTTTTCTTTGCTGGAATAAGTTTCCACCCTCTCTTCAGATCAGCATTGTTCAACAACAACAACAACAATGCAACTGGTTGTGTGATTACTAAGAATCTATTTTCTTCAAGGATCAAACAAAACATCTATTTTCTCTCTTTTGCACAAATATCTCACTCGATATTAACACCTCAAGTTCTTTTTCACCATGAAGGATTTAGAAATAAATGTCACAAACTGATTCAGAAAGTAGTTAGACAGAAAGTTGAAAAGATACAGAGACATCTCAGTTAATACAAGGCCTGGTGTTTAAGTTCTGAGTGGAATTTTCAAACTTTAAAAACATTTGATTCCTATAAATCCATTCCTTTGAGAAATACTAGAACACATGCTTACCGGTTGCTTTCTGGCGGACGATGTTTCTCGCTTTCTCAACTCCTGGCGCCCCGGATGTGGTGGCACTCCTGAATCTCATGGGCTCGGCCACATCGGGGTGGCTCCGCCAGCTCAGAGAAAAGGATCTCCCCACGGTGGTTCCTTTCTGAGAATCTGGAACACAGCCTACGAGACAAGAAAAATAATCCAGAGACTGAATTCATTATTATTCCTCTCATAGACTGTGCTGCTCAGCAAACGTCATGCATAGAATGATGTATAAGTCAGCAGATTCTCTTGCTGAAGATTAGGTACCACTTCCTTATACTACAATTTAGGGAGTTATTCATATATCAGGAATCTGAAAATTCCTGTTGCCAAAGTATTTTTCAAGCATCTTCAACGGTCTCATGAAAATTCGCATATCTTCACAGTACGCATTCCAATATACAAAAAAAAATTAATAAATCTTCCTCAATATAAGAACAATGTCAAATGAAGTTACACCACTGCTCCCAGGATACTCCAAAAACTGCTTCTATAAACCAGTAAATTAGAGATCCTGATTTTAGAACAGCATTCCATCCTGTAGACGCCAACCTCTCCATGAATCCCCGAAAGAAATTTATGCCCATAAACCCTAATTATACTCAAATAAGCAAAGTTAATGAAATTCTACAAACAATACAAAATCCTATTTTAAGCGAAGCTCCAAATAGTAAAATATTGCAGATCTGTGAATCACCTTTTTTCTCCTCTCATACTGCTCTGGACAAGTATTTTAAGTAAGTGGTCAAGGATCAAAAGAAATACAGAAGAAAAGAAAATGAGGCACTTAGAGGTTTCTGCACGTGTACGATGTGGCTGGTGGCTGCCACCTGTGGCTCGTTGTCACACCCAGATTCTTCTGAGAGTGTACTTTGTTTCCACAAATCTAGTGCTTGTACAGCAAGTATTTCTATAATGGATATTTAAATGTGTTTTTAGAATAAGGCAATATAATAAATAAATCAGAAATATTTGCCATGGTCATTAATTAAATAGTTAAATTTGTTCTGTATCTTTCCTGAAAATAGCATTTTTTGAAGTTGTTTACCTTCCTAAGACAAGCCTATCTCTCCCTATGAATCTGTGTTCGCATAGTGGGAGGGAAGAGAATATTTTGGGGGCTGAAGGGGAGGGTGGATTATAAGAATTCCAGGAGGCAGGGAACATGGTTAGTTTGAGAAAGTCCTTACTTTCTGTCTCAGCCACTCCCCTCCATCCTGAAAGGCGCCCCAGTCAGGTAGACTCTTCTGGACTGAGAGCTACAGTCCAGGGAGCTAAGTTCCTGGCTGGAAGCACCTAGACCCTCCCAGACTCTGGGTTTACACAGAGGCCCTCAGAGCTGCTATGGAGGACACTACAGAGGCCCAGGGCTCAGGCTCTGGGCTCCCTGCCCTGACTTCAATCCCAAATCTCCATCTAATATATTTTTTTAGGAAGGGGCTCCTTACAACTTCAACTAGGGAGAAAAAAGGATCTTCTGCTAAAGCATGTGAGAACATTGCATTAGACAGTCTAAATCTAAACTGGGATTAGACAATTTCACTGGAATGCCCCATACTTCAACTAGTTAGTTTTGGTTTCTCACTGACTTGCTCTTACTAATTGGTGCCTTGGCAAGCCATTCACAGACTGCAGTGAAGACATTCTAGGAATCAGTCACATTAACTACATGGCTCTGCAGTTAACTAATCATTATAATTGGTTCACACTTCCCCGTATCCACAACCTCTGTCATCCTCTCCCACATTAACTCTGGGCTTCAGCACATGACTTCTGGTTGCAAAACTGAGCAAGCAGAGATTTGAAATGTACCTGAAAATCTGAGTGTGTCCTCCTCTACTCCTGGAACCCTAAGCCATTAGGTGAACAGCCTGAGCTAGCCTGCTGGGTGATGAAAAATGTACAGCCCCGTCACCCCTACTGCACAGCCGATAGCCGGCTAACCCCTAGCAGTGGAGCTGCCGCTCGCTGAGCGCGTCACAGCCCGGCTGACTGCGAACGCAGCTGTGAGGCCAGCACAACTGCCAACCCATAAAATCATGATCTGAAGAAATGGTGTTATTTGAAACCATTATATATTGGGGTGCTTTGTCACACAGCAAAGCTAACTGACACCATCTACACTAAGACCACTGTCGAGGTTGTAGTCGACCACAGCAAGTAACGTGCTTTTTATAAGTCTCTGGAGGAAAAATTCCTCACAGGTCCCAGGACCAGGACAAGCCAAGCAAGTAGCTTGTTTACACCTTTTGCACTCTGTGATTCTCCCGTGTTACTCTGTGATGATCAGAGTTGAATCTGCGGTGGCCCCCTTCCCGCCTCCCCACCAGCACCGAGGCTCTTCACCGTGCATCCTGGCATTTTATCCATGCCCGGAGCTCCACCCCTGTTCATTCCGCCCCAGTGTCCTTATGTATTTTATCCATTGTATTATGTGTATTTCTACGAGTGGCCTCAAAATCTTTACACAATAAGCTGGAGTACAGGAAATTAATCCAAGGACTGCGTCACAGCCTTAAAAACAGTAATGAGGACGGGCTGCAGAGCGTCATCCCCAACAGAGACCAGCACTGAGGTTTCCCGCCTTGATCTGACTCCAGGTCTCACAACAATTTTCACCCAGAAACACAAAAAAGCCAAAATGACTCCATGTGAAGCATTCAGAACTTTTCCACCTTCCCGAGGGGGGGCAGCAGAATAGATAATAAATAGTGGGGCGCCTTGAGTGGGACTTGCCTGGCTTTGATTTCCGGCTTTACCGCTTCTTAGCTGTGTGACCCTGAGTGAGCCAATCCCTGTGGACTCTGTCCTTGAGTTTCTTGGTCTGTGATGTGGGGAGAGTGGCATGGACCTCACAGGCTCCCCTGAGGGTAAAGGCAGAGAAGGTGCGCCCGGCCCCCGCCGCTATCACTACTGTTCCCAATCCTCCTTCTTCCTTCTTTCCAGCCTGTCCGTTATCCTCACTAAGGGGACACAGTGCTGGGAGACGCGATCGAACACCACCGTTAAAAGATACTGTCCGTACAGCTGGTTCAGTTATGAAATTCCATGCGTTGACTGCCTGCTGTTTAATACACACTCCTCCCCAGACTCAGACGCCCGGTGCAACCCAGCCAGGCAGGAAATACCTTTGCCTCGCTGCTTCTTTTCCTTCTGTTCACTTAATTTGTCCAGAGGCAGGTTTGCCATCTCGACTCCGTACACGGTCCTGGCGAGCACCACCGTCAAGGAGTCCATGATGCTGGCCCACTCGTGGATGAGCTCCTCCCATTCCGTGAGGGAGGACAGCACCCCGAGGAAGTCGTCCCAGAGCTCCCGAGAGATGTGCACGCAGAGGTTTGCGCGGATCCAGGCCACTATGAGCGTCTGAAAACGACCAATCAACAGGAGAATTCAATCATCTTCATTTGGAAGAAGTGTACTTTCGACAAAACATTGAAAATCACTATTAATAAAATGAATTTTAACATAAAAAGTGCTTGGGGATACTGTGTTTAATTTCTCAAAATGCATCTGATCCACTGAAATCAAGATTTGAGCTACTGTGAAATTAGTTATCATTCTGAACAGACACTGATCAAAATGATCCTAGTGTCTGTGGCTGGTCCTGGCGGGACCTGGGGAGCCTATTCACTCCCGCACTCCCTGCAGGGGCAACTCGAGCCTTGTCTTCCGCAGGTAAACCTCCACCTCCACCAGCTCCTGCCTGACTGGCAGCAGACGAGCTCAAAGCAGACTTCAGAGCACAGACCCCAGGAAACAATGCCCTGGACCTCCGCCCACCAGGCCTGCATCCGCCCGGCTCCTCCCCCACTGCAGGCCATGCGGGGAGGGGGCCCTGCTCTCCTGCGTGCCCCCCGACCCTGACCCCTGCTCCCGGCCTCCTCCTCAGATTCTGCATTTCTGTTAACCCCACCTCACCTTGACCCCCTGCCCATCCTACTTCCCTAGCTCCTACCCATCAGCATGTAAACATGATCCAATTCTTCCTTATCTCAAAAAAACCCCACAGAAGTTCCCTTGAGCCCTGATGTCCCTTTCGAGCTACAGCCCCTTCTTCCCCTTTCAAAGCCAAATTTCTTGAAAGAATAGCCCACACTCGCTCCATCTTCCACACTCACTCCATCCTCTGCCACCCCACCTTCTGCCTAGGTTTTGGTCCCCGTTCTCATGGCTCCAATAACCATCTGCTCACCGTCCACGTTCAACCCAGACCTCTCGAGATGCTGGTTTCCTGACCCTTCTCTCTGCTCACTCGTAGCCCACGTGCCACGTCCTGCAGGCACCTGCCATGCAGCGTAGTTGTGAAAAGAACTCAGTTTCCTCCACTGAGAGCCCTCCAGGCCCTCTACCTGGCCTCTCCTGCTCCCGGCCTCTGCACATACCCTTCCCTCCCTCTCTTTCCTCATTTTACTTCTTTAACTTCCGCCCATTCTTCAGGTCACAATTTGGATGTCACTTCCTCCTGGGTGTCCCTGATGTCACCCACCCCCAGCCTCCAGCAAGCAGCCTGCATTTCCCCCATCGGAGTTGGTTTCCCTAAGAGTCCCTCAGTCCCCCTGGTCTCACGGTCCACAGTACTACAGCTGCTCGCAGGGGCAACCCTACAACAAGACAATTATGCATGTATTCTGGGTATTTCCTTACCTCCAAGGTGCCCAGCTCCTTACCTCTGCCAAAATATTCCGCATCCTTTAAAATTCAACTCAAAATGTATCTCCCGGGACTTCCCTGGTGGTCCAGTGGTAAAGAATCGCCTTCCAACGCAGGGGACGAGGGTTCAATCTGTGGTTGGGGGACTAAGCCCGTGCGCCACAACTACTGAGCTCATGCGCCTCAGCTAGAGAGCCCGCGTGCCACAAACTACAGAGCCCACGCACCCTGGAGCCTGCACGCCACAACTAGAGAAGAGAAAACCTGCATGCCGCAACTAGAAAGAAGACTGCACACCACAATGAAAGATCCCGCATGCCTCAACGAAGATCCCGCGTGCCTCAACTAAGACCCGACACAGCCTAAAACTAAAATAAATAAAAAATAAATCTTAAAAAAAAAAAACAAACAACAACAAAAAACCAAATGTATCTCCCTTGAAAGAAGTGCCAAGTCCATCTCAGATGAGCCCCAGATGCTTTACTAATCTTAGTAGAGGGAATCTTTAAAGCCAAAGTCTGGGTAACCTCCCTGATCTGTTGTCAGAGCTAAAATGTACCAGGTAAGGTGCCAACTCGCCAAAATCTCTGCCCAGCCCAGATGCAAATAGGTTCCCACTGCTGTCAGGAGTTGTACTGTGCATGGGATGGGGGTGAATTTGCTTTTTAATTTAGATGAGATTAGGCAGGTTCAGGGTGGTATGGCCGTAGACTGCTTTTTAATTAAAAGAGAAATTTTTCTAATATAGACCTAGGAAAACTTTGAGAAAAAGAAAGGAGTCTGTACCTAGACAAACCTGCTCTGACCACCTGAAAAATCATATATAAAGTGACCCTCATGACAATGTACCTGTGCTCTGTTTCAATTCACGTTAACTACACTTTTTAAAGGGGTAAAAATGTTAAAGTTGACCTAAAATAGTTGAGTATATTGAAAACAAGGTTCTAAACACTCATATTTAAAATCTGGTTCTAAGATGAATGAATTTTTTAAAAATTAAGGACAATGCAAATGGAAAAATTAAAATAATGTTACCATTTGTTGTTATTAGCATTTATTATACATTTTTATTCTGACTAAAATGCCAGCTTCTGTTTATTCATTTTTTACACTCCTGTTTTCAAAATGAGTTTGAGGTCATTACCATAAAGTGCATATACACAATAAAATTAATAAATGGTAGATCAAAAATATAATCTTCCAGGGGCTTCCCTGGTGGCGCACTGGTTAAGAATCTGCCTGCCAATGCAGGGGGCATGGGTTCAAGCCCTGGTCCAGGAAGATCCCATGTGCCGCGGAGCAATTAAGCCTGTGCGCCACAACTACTGAGCCTGCGCTCTACAGCCCGTGAGCCACAACCACTGAGCCCACGCGCCACAACTACTGAAGCCTGCGCACCTAGAGTCCGTGCTCCACAACAAGAGAAGCCACCGCAATGAGAAGCCCCCGCACGGTAACGAAGAGTAGCCCCCACTCGACGCAGCTAGAGAAAGCCCGCACACAGCAATGAAGACCCAACACAGCCAGAAATAAAATAAAATAAATTTTAAAATATACATATAATCTTCCAGAGTAGGAGAATGCAGAGACTGGCCGAGTTGCCAGGACTTAGCCTCACATGTGGTCACGGCGCTGGCTTCAGGTTTAAAAGCAGAGGAGTGGGTATAAGACGCCCACTGGGTCCTGCACTGGCCTCGCTTTATTGACTAATTATTAGACAAGGACAGAACCATGACTTCCTGCAGCTCATAGGCTCCACCTCCGCAAATCTCACAAACACGTGCATCATCACACATCACACCTCATTCTCGTTCACAGCTAAGGACAGTCAGCAGACGTAAGCCCAGGGCCCCCTCTTCACAGGTTTCCCTTTTCTAACAGGAAGAGGGAAAGAGAGGGCCTCAGACTCTGTTGTCACTAACCTGGTTTGTGACCTGGACAATTTACGTGGCTTTTCTGGAGTCCTATTTCTCTCTAAAGATAAAAAGCTGAATAAGAGCATCCCTAATTTCATCCTTCGGCACGGAAAGTCATGTTTTATCAAGTATGCCTTGGCACACAAGACGTATAAAAGACACCTTCACTGGTAAATCACTCCTTTTCTTACAAAGTTTCCTAACCAACCACTTTCTATGTCTCTCTACCCACCTCACTTAGGGGATGACATAATTTTAAGGTATTGGCTCAGGTTATAAACAGAAGGACCAAAGTCCAAGTTTCCTGATATACTTCCGAGCTTCAAGCAGGAGGCACAGTTAGCACTGATGGAAGTATGTAAAGCATCATTTATGGCAATTAGCATTACTTGGTAAGTATTTAAAACTAAGTAAAACTCAACTATCATTTCAAGAAAATTTGCCAACCCAACTTATCTACTGACAGAGAAAAAACTAAACGCTAAAGGAAAAATTAGAAAAAGATAAAAGGATAATGGCAACTTAAAATTCCCCGTCCCCTTTAATAGTCTCTTTATTCAAAATTTTAAAAATCAAGTATCTGGCAATTGTAGACAGGTGGCATGACCACACAAATAATGATCAGACAACACATTTTAATTGTAGGATGGGACTAAGATGGAGCCGCTTGATTGCCTGGCAGATCTGCCCTGACCTTTCACATTTCCCTCCTCCTGGGGTCTCACAAAAGGACTTGGGAGGTCAAGAGATGATCATAAATCCCAGGTGCATCCTCTCTGATTCTTCCAACAACCCTGGAAGGTAGGAAGGAGCCCTTTCCTGATTGTGGCAGATTAGGGACAAGACTCAGAAAGATGAAGTGATTTGCTCAAGGCCACACAAGCCAGGAAGTACCAGAGCTGGGGTCAGAACCCAGAATCTGTCTAAGTCTAAAAAGCACATCTTCTCTCTGCTACTTTATGGTTAGCTCTTAATTAATGTAAGCATTGCTCTGGATGCACTGAATCACTGCCAAAATAATAACAACAACGACATCAAAATCGTTAATAATCATGGACTCAAAACTAATCTTCGAGTAAGATCTGACAAGACTTCTCCATTAATGAGGAGGATTCTCCCCTCTCCCCAAACCAAAACCAGACAAACGGAAACCACAACTCCACGATACACTCTTGCTTAGTTTAGTGACAAGTTCTCACTCTTAATTCCAAGACCCACGATAGATGTGGAACTAGACAACTGGTGAGGAGCGGGGCCCAGGCACCCGCCGGCCTAAGCCCGGCCCCCGTCCATGTCACCTGGCAGCTCCAGTCCCATCAAGAAAGGGAGGTCAGGAAGGTCGAACAGTGAGATGCTCCAGAGTCAGAGCAAGGTGAGCGGAGGGTCTGTCTGTCCAGGTAGACCGCAGGGCAGGTGGTCAGTGCCACCCTACAGGCAAGAGCACAGCAAAATTGGACACACAGAAGGGTGTGCAGAACACTTCACCCATCCAGTGAAGGCAAGGTAATCAGACTAAAGGTGATTATACCATGAGGAGTTAACTGAGTTCATGCCAATTATTTCTGCAGCCTTTCATACGTTTCTCATCAGTTCAAGATCATTCAGTCATAGTAAACTGTTCAAAATGAATATGAACAGCTGGGTTCTCTTGTATTACAAAGGGAATATTTGGCTTTATTTAGAGTACCAATTTCTCTTTTTTTGTCACTTTCACCTACAGAACTGACCTGTATTCTGGATATGCTCTTAACACATAACCTCCAAAACCACCTTCCAGTCCCCGAGGAGGGCAGCCACCTCTCTCCCTGCAGTGTCACTCCGAGCTCATGGCCCACCCTCATTCTCCTGCTGGATTACTCAAAGTCAGGCCCATCCACTGGACCACGGCCTTTACTGGATAGAAGGTCACATTCTTTCACACTGTTATCTTTCAGAAATATTTCATAACTACTATGCATTCCATAAATACTAGTGATTCTAGAAAAGAGCAATGCTGCAACAGGCTGCCGCCCTCAGGACCCTTTCAACTTCTTTCCAGGCCGTCAGTTCCTCACCTGCCTTCTCCTCTCTGCCCCTCAGGGTGACGTCAGAGACTCCTGCGCTGGACCCTTCTCGCCATGAAATGCAGGAACCGCAGCCATCTCCTTGGCTCTCCGCTCCCATTGGAGGCCAACCCGGCTCCTCACCTGGTCCAGGACTTCACCTCCGAGGTTCGCTCTGCCCCAGACGATGCTACTCTCCCTCCCTGGATCATCCCCACTGGTGAGCGAGCATACTTTACCGCCACCTTCCTGAAACCCTGCTCCCCACACCCTCGCTGGCTCCAGCTCACCCCCTCCTCCCCCCTCCCTTCCACACCATTCCCTCTGCAAAGCCATGACTCTAGCTGAGACCTCCACTGCCCAGCTCTCACTTTCTCCTCCATCCACTCCAGGTGGGCCTCATTCCCCTAGAACATTCTCAGCCACCAACATCTTGGCAAAGCCAACGGTCGACTGGCTGTCTCCTCTTACTCAACACTGCTCTCAGGGCATCCAGGACACATGCACCCCTAGTTACCCTCCCAGCTCACTGGCCACCATTCCTCAGCCTCTCTGGCTGGCCCTCTCCTCTACCATCAGCAGATGGCCCTCTCCTCTCTGACACACTCTCCCTCCCCAGGTGATCCCAGCCCTGCGGCTTTAAACACAATCGCTCAGCACATCAATGGCCCTCACACGTTTATCTCTAGTCCGAACCTCGCCCATCCTATTCCTATTCCCATGCTCTGTCCATCCTTCACCTCTTCAAATCTACCTGACCCAACACCAAGGGCATCAGCTCTTGTCATCTTCTTAATTTCTAGCAACCTTAAGCAAATCAAAAGAGGAAGTAGATGGCAGAAAGGTGGGAAGGTCTAAAAGAAGACCAGCACTAATTGTAAAGACAAGATTACAACCTTCAAGACAAAGCTAAGAAGGAAATTTTCTAATAAAATTTCTAGAAATTTAAAGTTAGTCTAATTTTACTCTTGAAATTCTCAGTGATTAAAACTAATTTGCTGTAAAATCTAATTCATTTCTTGCATTTGCAGTGTTTTAATAAAAAAGACTTACCCTAAACAGTAACCCTGCCAGGCTCTGGGCAAACAAGTCCTTTATTTGTTTATCCTTTGGCTTCTGCATGACAGCTTCTGTTATCCTGAGTAGTATTTGCAACATCTGTTCCCTGGGCCACCCAAAATAAAAGCTCATATTATTAATCACATCTCCAAAGCACTTACATTTATAGGTACAAGAAATTCTCTTAAGGATTCAGCAAAATTGATAATCACATATCATTCAGAAGTATCTGAATGCCCATTACATAATGAATACCATACTTATCAAAATAAGCTAGCTTATGTTACCACAGTTCTAAAAATGCGCCTCCTGTGCCCACATCAGTAGACAAGACAACCCAGGTCTCACCCCAGCTTGACTCCCACCTTGTAAAAATGGAGGCGATGCGTTTTCTCCACCTGTGCCAGCACCTACGGCACGCGGGGAGAGCTGTGCCTACTGAACTTACGCAGCACTCTCAAACTTTCACATCCATTATTTTACTTAAACTGAGCGGCCTCCCTATCTCTCTGTGTGACAGTAAACAACATGGACTTTCTGGTCCTCGTCCTGGGGAGGTCTGCCGTCAGCAGTGGCAGCTGGCCGCGCTCCACAGCACTCCCACAGGTAGGAGGGCTGGGAAAGGTCACCACTGGACGCTTAGGGCACGGAGCTTTGTGCCTGGAAGATCCCGACTCTGCAAACAGGGCATCCCTCGGAACCGCGATCACAATGTCTCCATCACAGCACTCCTCGGACCGTGTTTTTTTTTTTTTTTTTTGGCTGTGTTGGGTCTTCGTTACTGCACACGGGCTTTCTCTAGTTGCGGCGAGCGGGGGCTACTCCGGTGCGGTGCGTGGGCTTCTCATTGTGGTGGCTTCTCTTGTTGCAGAGCATGGGTCTAGGCACATGGGCTTCAGTAGCCGTGGCACGTGGGCTCAGTAGTTGTGGCGCACAGGCTTCAGTAGCTGTGGCACGTGGGCTCAGTAGTTGCGGCACACGGGCTTAGTTGCTCCGCGGCATGTGGGATCTTCCTGGACAAGGGCTCGAACCCGCGTCCCCTGCATTGGCAGGCAGATTCTTAACCACTGCGCCACCAGGGAAGTCCCGGAGACAGTGTTTTATGTAAAAAGTCTTTAAAGAGTATAAAACACTAGAGACACAAAATAGCACTGCTAATTGTGATGATGATGGTAAGTTCTCTAGCACAGCCAAAGGGCATTCTTCTCCCTCACAGCTGAATTACATTCTTCATATAGTCCCCCAGATGCCATGGAAACGGAGAACACTTTATCTTCTGTTAATGGAGGGAAATCACCCCGGTCCCTTTAACTACTTCTTCGAGGTCTTGAGCACGAACCGTTCGTTCATCGCTGTAACTTTCTCCTTGGCCTGGCTCTTCAGTGATAAAACCAAGAAGTGGACAAAGTAATCTGGTCCAGGTCGGATAATGAGATCTCAAATCATGGTTCCTTTATAGTTTTCTCACATTTCTGAGAACAATGTTTTCTCTTAACACGATGCTGGATCTCATTAAACTTCTCAGGGTCTCCTGCCCTCCTCGTGGCTGACCCTGTCTGACTTCCGTGCTGGTTTCTGCGGGTGCCTGTTCCCACTGTGCTCTGCTCTGCCTGCCCGCCTGGCCCCCGACCCACGGTCCCTGCAGGCTCAGGACTACAGCTGTGCGGCCAGAGGATCGGGGCATGCATGCCTGGAGCAGCCAGCGACTTTGAGGAGGATGAGGGGAGAAATGGCCCAGGGCTGGGACAGTCTGTGCTCACCCCGGCCAGTGCCCCCCGGGCCCTGTTGCAGGGGGAGGGGAGGGCTGCACCCAGGGTCGCCTCTGCTGCGCACCTTGTGTGATGCTCAAGACAAGGAAAAACAGCCCCTTCCACACCCCTCGTGCGAACATGAGAACAAGAAACGTAGTAACTTTCAAATAAAACCTCAGTCATGGGAACTGTTATCAAAAATGCAGACCTGACGGAGGCAAAGGCCGACACAGACACAGGGCAGGTTTAACTTCTGAACCTAAGAAAGCTTGGGAACCACAACATTCCCACACGGAGTCTTCTGGAAGAGAATGGGGGTGGAAAACTACCTCCAGTTTGGAAAAATCTTTGCTAACAGCTCTGACCTCCGCTTGTTCCTTTGTGTTTTGTGAAACATTAACTCTGGTCACTCCTCTCAAAGGGGACCTGCCTGAAGAGCGAGCCCAGGACGGCCCATGTGTGCTGCCCGAGTGGCGGAGGAGCGGCTCTTGCTGCCTCTTTGTTCTCTACTTTGCCCCCATCTCCTTGCACACCTACTCACTAACACCGGCTATCCCCTCTTTGGGGGCCGCTACTCGGCACCTGCCGGGCTACAGCCTGGTCTCAGCCACCGTCATCCACCGCCACAGAGTCTGCGCTCCAGGCACTGTCTCTCTCCACGTGGCAGCCAGAGATCTTTTGGAAACATACATCGGGTCGTGTCACACTCTCGCGCGCAAGCAGAGGTAGCGGGGACCTTCCTGCAGCCCGCGGGGGGCCCTGTGCCCCCTGGCCTGGGGTTCCCCCCCACTGCGCTGGCCGCCATCTCGTCCTGCCCGGAACCCACCAGCTTGTGACCTGCAGTTCCTCCTCATGGGGATGCTCTTCCCTCCGGGCTCCGCTCAGAGAGGCCTTCCCACCCTCCACACTGCCCCCCCCAACCAGCTCCACGGTTCTTAGCGCTGAACCCTACCTGACCCCACTTCTGTGTTCATCACGTCTCTCAGGCCTATTGAGGATGGATGCCTCGGGAGGCCAGGGACCCTGTCTGTCTAGTTCACCCTCTATCCTCACAGGAGAAGCTCCCTAATTATTTACCAGATGAAAGAAGGGAGGGAGGGAGGGAGGGAATTCACTGATCGTCTGGTACTTCAATACACAGGAAAATCTGCTAGGGAAATAGATCACATCCATGGTCTATGCTCTACTGACTTTATTTTTTTTTTTCGGTGAGTATTTTCATCTATTCGTATATTTTGATTTTTTATAGTTTTACCTGGGAATCTCTGAATTATTAAAGAAACAGAGAAGCACTGTTTAATTTTATTTCCTAGAATTTTCACCCCAAAAAAGATTATCAAAAATATCAAAATATTACTGATACACTGGTATATAGAATTCATAGAGTTTTCAAAGGAAAAAAAAGCACAAAAAACACTTGATACAACTGGTATGAGGAGCAGATATTTCAGTTGAAAGCTTCCAGCATTTCTCATTGCTTTCAACATTACTGACACAGCTTTTAACTTTGTTTAAATTGCCTTGTTCATCCCTGTGATGCTTTAGCAACAGCTTCTCGGCAAACAGTGCTAAGTTTAAAAGTCTGGGAAAGAAGACACCGGAAGATACAGCTTCAAATGATCATTTTGACATTTGTGGTTCCTGTATTTGTGCACCTTCTGCCCGCCGGCTTCCTCTGGGCCCACTCCCCCTCATCTGAGAAAGAAAAGGGCTGGACGCAAGGCCCTAGAGGCCCTGCGGGCTCAGTCCCACCTCACCCCCACGGCTCCCTGAGCGCCGGCTCCAGCCTCCAGAGCACAGGCCTGGGAACGGGGACCCCGAGCATTTCCGGGAGGCAGGTGCCACCAGCCCGGGTCTGAGGGTGCTGACCACTGCCAGGCAGGTAGGGAGGGCGCTACCTGGGCGGGAGGAACCTGCAAGGTCCGGACTGGAGAAGCAGAAGGGAGAGGCTGCCTCCTACCCCCCAGACCTTAGGAGCTGGAAGGATGTGCAGACACTCATCACAGGAAACTCTAATGCACTGCTTACCTCTGGAGCATTATAAACACAAAGACACCAAACAAAAATGAATGACCAGGAGGAAAACACTTCACATAAGTGTATTTTAATCACGCCACTATATTTTTCACTGCACTCTGACAATTTATCACTTAAAATAATTGTTTTTCTAAAATGAATTTAAAACTTCAAGTTTAAAACAATCAAATCAGTTAAAAGTATTCTGGAGCAATTAACCAACCCCCCCTGGGATTATGAAGAATGATATTATGAAATGTCAGCTACTGCTTTTCCACAAACTGATGACAGTTTAAAATGGAAAAATCTACTATTAAGTAATATGACTACTTACTCTTAATTTGAGAACTTTTTAAAAAACCAATAATGAAAATAAATGAACTATCAAAGTACTGGATACTTACCTTCATAATTCTGTTACAAAAGACTGATTATCATCTCATTGTTCACTTTGTAGAGCTATTTAATAAACGGAGGCTTTAGCATTTTAATTACTACGTTGTAAAACATTGTTTTACAATGTTAATTAATTGAAAAGATACTCACCATGTCTTTTTATTCATTGTAAGCTCCATTATCATGCGCCTAAAAATAATCAGAACAGCTTTACACGCATCAACTTGCTCCTTCAAGAGCATGGGAACTTCCACACACGGTTCCAGCAAAAAGACGTTTGCAGCGTTTGTCAAAAATACCTTAGAACCAACAAATTTTACATGAGAAAATATAATTAAACAGATAAACCTGAACAAATTTTGTTTAAAGGGAATGATATTAATTTCACCTTTGAGCTATTTCAATAAGACAAGTGGTACCAACACATACTCAAATTTATTCTAGTTCACCCCTTAGAATTACTTAAATACTGATCCTTGAAAGACCTTTTCTAGAAAAATAATTGCTATTACATATTAATATTGCAGATTTGGAAGTTTATGAATCAGAAAGGCTTCTGAAGATTTCTTTTTGACACACCCTCAAAAATTTTTTTAAAAAGATAAGACAGGATCATTGCCTGTGGGTGAGGAACCTTGCGGGGCCGGCAGAGAGGGTATGGGCCCTGGGTCAGACAGCGGCTGGAAAGAACGACCTGGCTCTTGTTGCGTCTCCAGCTCTGCCGACATGAAGGCCTTGCTGACAGGAGGCGGCCAGTACCACCCAAAGGGCAGCCAGCCAAGGGGCAAAGGCGTATAGCCAACACTGCACACCTTCCAGGAGCATGGGTTTTCAATATGAGAAATACAATATGCAGCAGAATACAAAACCTAAGGAAATTCTTAGGATAAAAACTGAGATTTCCAACAAAATTTAGAAAGTACGCCAACTGCTCTACACTCTGCCTTTAGGATACAAGTCCCCTGTCCTGTACCATCGTTAGAGAATTGTGAGGAGCACGGATCCAGGCTACCCCGTAGGGAGTTACTGCCTGGGGGCACTGCTGTGGCATAACAACGTGTCATCATTTACACAGAGTCAGGACATTCTGAGCTGTCAACCGGGTGACAAGGATGGAGCTTCTCCACCTTCTAGACCTACAGCCCCTCTTAGTTCTTCTCTCCATTCAACAGCACAGACACCAATGATCTGGGAACAAACCGAGCTGGCTCACTTGTGGACGAAATCCATTAACACAGCATCTCAAAACAGATGCACAAACTGACCAGAGGAACTGAAATGAGCACACTCAAAAGTCAAGTGGGTGAACTAAAAATGCTGACAGCCTCTGAGATCATTTCATGCAAGATTAAAAATGTATCGTGTCCCAATTTTCTAGGAAGAATCACAAAATCAGCACTATAATAGTTGGTAACAGATGATAACAGCACTTGTGAAGATTTACTAAGCTTCAAGTAAGAAAAATGAAAATAAAGAACCTTTTGACTAGCGAACTATAGCTTTAGTGACTATGTCTTTTAAAGAAGTATGCCATAGATGATGTACTACAATACAGATCCTTTTTAATTCAATGTACTTGGCTCCTTGATTTAATTTTAAACATTTGCATACTCCAAAGTAAAAGTGAGGAGTCTTCATATATTATATTTCTTTCATTTTACTTTCAAAACAACATCAAAAATGTTGACCCCATGACTATTTATAATCAACAAAATGAATATGTCCAAATTGTACCTGTCAGAAGCACTATAAAACGGTACTATCTTATCAAACCTCCATTTGGCCATGTTTTCCTCATTAACCAAATCAAGGACCAAGGTACTCAATAAAATGAGAACAAAAACAGCTATCTAAATCCAAACTAAATATTTTTTAAAACTGTAGAGCTATAATCAAGTAGAAATTCTTTTTCTTGGCTCAGCCAAGGGGATGTTAAGTTCTCCTTCTAGAGAAAAAATAACTCACCTGAACTCAGGGAAATAACAGGCACCTGCAACCCCCACTGGCCGACTACGGGATGCTCTGCGGGGAGGGGGCGGGGAGGGGACTCCTGCAACCATTGCTCTGGTGGGTGCACAGGTGACATTTAGGAGCTGCGCCAAAGCTCTCTGAAGCTATTCAAGTAAAATCATCTTGAGTTTTTTAAAGCTAAAATTATTTGCTGATTTTCAAATTATTTGCTGATTTTCAATGAAAAATGAGAAAATTCATTAATTACAGTATATTAAACTGCCAATTAACTTGAAAACAAAAAGATCCCATGATAAGGAATCCTCTCAAGAGACACATGACAGAAACACGGCGTGACTGAAAACTGGGTACCATGCCTTCCTGCCCCAGACCCTACGCCCAGCCTCTGTGTGGGGGGCCTAACTGGACACAGATGAATGTGGATATGGATATGGGGAGGAGGGCGGGGTGCCAGGGATCAGGGGAAAGAGAGGGACCCTGTGTTTTCACTTATACTTCTAACAACCTTCACACTGGGTGCAATCTCCCAATCTCCATTTTTGAGATAAAATCCTGAGATCTGGGGAGACTGAGTGATAAGCCAAAGCTGCTCTTTCCAATGCTCCCAAATGGTATTTCATATATTCATTCAGATAAATCTCTAAAAATTACTGCATTAATCATCATTCTTCATAAACACAGGCAATTTTTAAGAGGAATATTAGCTATAAGATTATATAATCACCAAGTTTGTCTTACAAATTAGAATCCAGGTAACTCACGACCCATATGTGTTCAGAATGTGGCACATATATACAATGGAATATTACTCAGCCGTAAAAGGAAAAGAAATTGAGTTATTTGTAGTGAGGTGGATGGACCTAGAGTCTGTCATACAGAGTGAAGTCAGTCAGAAAGAGAAAAACAAATACCGTATGCTAACACATATATATGGAATCTAAAAAAAAAAAAAAAGGTTCTGAAG
>NC_041227.1:43915608-43954488 GCF_002837175.3 Physeter macrocephalus | reverse complement strand
TGGGACAAACTGAGAGAGTGGCATGGACATATATACACTACCAAATGTAAAATAGATAGCTAGTGGGAAGCAGCCGCATAGCACGGGGAGATCAGCTAGGTGCTTTGTGACCGCCTACAGGGGTGGCATACGGAGGGTGGGAGGGAGACGCAAGACAGAGGAGGTATGGGAATATATGTATATGTATAACTGATTCACTTTGTTATAAAGCAGAAACTAACACACCATTGTAAAGTAATTATACTCCAATAAAGATGTTAAATAAATAAATAAATAAATAAAAAGAGGATACTTTTAAGGTTGAAATCTCAGTCATATATTCACTGTATAACAATCCCTCTCAAAAAACTGCAACCAGTTTAGATGTCTTCTCTGACTAAAAAAAAAAAAAAAAAACTTTATAAATTGAAGGTGGGCAAGCAGAAAGAAAACTTAGCATGAGAATTTAAGGGCTGTTTAGTGATGCACAGCTAAAAACATCACCATACTTTATACGATGTTACCACCAATAAACAAAATGTTCAAGCTGACTCCATCCGGGAGCCTTCCCGTCTGTGGCCGGCGCATACCTGCAGCATAGCCTGGGCCCCAGCCTTCACGCTCTTATTCTCCTCTTCGGTCACACACCCTCTGCTCACAGCACTCGTGAAGGAATAAGTTCGTCCCCAACTGGAAGATCGCTTGTGACCAGAACTTTCAGACGAGGTCTTTAGAAAATAACAATCGGTCAGCAGAGTGGGGAGAAGCACATGTTGTGTATTTAGTTGCTTACGCTCACCAGAATTCGTGAGATTACAGGTTCTAGAAGGCAAGTCTCTTTTCTATTGTGTTCATCATTCTACCTCCATCACCTAAAATGGTGCTTAGCACTTAGTATGTGCTGAATAGATAACATTTGTCCAATGACCCAGTGAACATGACTGTTGATTTGTTTTGACCTCATGACTAGTTATTAAGATGACTTCACCGATATTGAAAAATCAAATTAGGGAATTAATATAGATATTTAAAAGTGTAACCTTTGGTTACAAGTTTGGTTTTTTTTTAAATTAATTAATTAATTTATTTATTTATTTTTGGCTGTTGTTGGGTTCGTTTCTGTGCGAGGGCTTTCTCTAGTTGCGGCGAGCGGGGGCTGCTCTTCATCGCGGTGCGCGGGCCTCTCACTGTCGCGGCCTCTCTTGTTGCGGAGCACAGGCTACAGACGCGCAGGCTCAGTAGTTGTGGCTCACGGGCCCAGTTGCTCCGCGGCATGTGGGATCCTCCCAGACCAGGGCTCGAACCCATGTCCCCTGCATTGGCAGGCAGATTCTCAACCACTGCGCCACCAGGGAAGCCCCCCAAGTATTTTTTAATGTTTGGTGTTAATTGCCATGACAAACAGCCACTTTTAGAAATAATTCTCAGACTAGATGTCAAAATAGCATGCCAGAAATATAAATACGACCTAAGTTTCTTTTTGTGCGTCAAGTAGAGGCCCACTCGCACCTGTGGCTTTATCTAACATGGAATGAAAGGTCCATCCTGATAGCACCCCTCTCTGAGAACAGCACCCAGCCCTGAAGTGAGGCTCACTTCACTTATTAATATTGTGTGTCACATTGGACTGTTGCTGGTATGTGTGTCACATTGGACTGTTGCTTAATATTGTGTGTCACATTGGACTGTTGCTGGTATGGCAACTGTACAAGGAAAGTCTGCCAAAACATTCTAAATTTAGTTAAGTGAATATTACTTATTTAAGCATATCAATGATACGGCAGTGACATTTTTAGTCTCATACAGAGATGTGCAAAGTATATTGGCTTATTCAAAGACTCTCAGGCAGTAGTGAATAAAGAAGCTGCCATGCACATGTGGCCAAGCCTGAGCTTAGGATGTGGCAGAGGACCTTGAACAGAGAACAGAAGCAGCCTCCCTGAGGCAGGCGCTCATGGACCTCAGCAACCCGAGAGCAACAGAGCTGACAACAAAGAGGTGGCCTGACTGCGACCCTTGACTGAGCAGAATACTTTGCTTTATATTTTAATATAGATGCTCCCAACTCAAGCAATAAGTGATAAAATATTACCTGCTTGTTATCAGCCTCTGAAAATCCTAATTTTTCAGCATCTTCTTGGGCAACTTCTTTTATGTCTGGTTCCTCCATGAACACAGGTTTGTCCTGGAGGATCCACTTTCTGTACACTTGAACTACTTTTCTGGTTACAGCTATGTCACAGGAAGGCAGCAAAAATGCCTAAAATGATAAGAGAAAGTCCCTTTAACACAAGCTCAGGTCACCAAAGAGCCCAACAGACATTTTCAACACCCATCACCAATCTCAGACTTTCCTTTGAAACAGACTACACAGGGCCACATGTTCCTGTGCACACCAAACTTACCTGAGGAAAAAAGACAATTGTGTTTACGGCAGTTGCTTCAATTGGGCCAACTGTGTAATTGGGCCAGAAAACAAAATGCAATTTTTTTTCCCACAAAATAACCAAAATGCATACCTATAGAGATATATTAATTGGCTGTATGAACAATAATAACTGTACAACTGAGAACTTTTCCCCACAAATGAGAAATAGATGATGAGATGGTAGAGATTATAGTACAGCCAGTTGTCATGTCTCTTCCCAAGTTCACATTCAGTGACGCTGTGTTGGTAACTTGAATTGGCCATAGTGGGAGTAGTGGCAACACAGAAGTTGGCAAATGTTACCAACCAGGGCTTTTGTTTTCTTTCTTTTGTCCTTTTTTGCCTTTCCCTTTCCTTTCCTTTCTCTTTCTTCCTTTCCCTTCCTTCCTTCTTTCCTCCTTCCTTCCCTCCCTTCCTTTTTTGAGAGTCAGTTGTCCAACTGGCCAGTTGTAGCATTATGCATACTTATGTGAACTTTTCAACATTAAAGAATACCCTTACACATCTGCACATAGAATTTTTGTTTAAGGTGATCAAAATCCAAACATAGACAACTATGTAACCCAAATTCAATATTACCTTCCTCCCAGAAAGCAAATATAAACCCCTCTGGAGGAAAATAAAATCATAGTAAAACCAAAATTATTTGCACAGTCTGATTAATATGATATATAGCACATTAATAAAAAAAATCAGAAATGTGAGAAAAGACGCCAACATTAATTAAATCACATTAAAAATGGATAATAATTTAAACATATAAGAGATCTAGGTAAAGTATCAGAAAAAGATGTATATGAAATTGAAAAATAAAATAACCCAAATTAAAAGCCCAGTGTAAATGGCTGACAATAGGATGGATGTAGCTGAAGAGTAAACTGGAAAAAAAAATCCGATGAAAATATACAGAATGAAGCACAGAGAGACAAAGGATGGCTCCATCAGAAGAGAGGTGAGAGAGAACGCAATGCAAAAGTTATCCTTTCCATGGCTGGAGATGCGGAAGGAAAGAATGAGTCAAAAGCAGCAGAAACAATATCTGAAGATACAATGGCTGAGAATTCTACCCAAAATGATAAAACATATCAAGCCACAGATCCAAGAATCACAAAGAAACACAAGCAGGATACATTCAAAGTATATTACACTAAGACTGCTGAAAACCAAAGACAATCTGAAAATCTTAAAAGGAGCCAGGGGGAAAAAAGACACATTTCTTCCAAAGGAATAACCACATGACTTAGCATAACTTCTCAAAGAAACAATGAAAGCCAAAAACCCATGGAACAAAATATTCAATGTGCAGAAAGAAAACAGCTGCCAAAGTAGAATCTGACATCCATAAAGAAATATTTCAAAAATAAAAGCAAAACAAAGACATTTTCAGATAAGAAAATGAGAAAATTTTTACCAAGAGACCTAATCTAAGGGAAATACTAAAAGTTATTCTTTAAGCAGAAGGAAAATAATTCCAGGTCAGAGATTTGGGAAGAAATAAAGTGCAACAAAAATGGTAATTATTTGGATAAATCTAAATGAATAATATATATATATGAATAAAAAGAATAAAACTGGATAAAATAATTATAGAGTTATGAAAAAGATGATATATATGTATATGTATATATATATTTGTGTATATATAATACATATTATATATTCATAATATGGCATTAAATGGCATACACATACATAACAGTGGTATATAAACTGAGAAGGAGTAAATGGAACTAAAATGCATACCGAGAAGTAAAAGTTGAAATTAATGCTAGATTTTAAGTTAGGGATGCATACTGTTAATGCTTAAAATATTACAAATGAGTGTAAAAATACTTATCTAGAGGAGAAAAATAGGATGCTAAATGTAATCAGTCTGAAAAAATTAAGACAGAAAGTAGAAAGTAAGATAGTAGATGTAAAAATTATAGCAGTTGTTACATTAAATGTAAATGCAATAATGCTCCAATCAAAAGATGGAGATTATCAGGTTGGATTTTTAAAACTATTAAAAAGACCACGTGCCATTTATAAGAGGACATCCAAAACATATGAAAAGGGGACATTGAAAGCAAAAAGTCAGAAAAAGACTACCATGAAAATACTAACCAAAAGAAAACTGGAGAGCTATATTCAGAACAGGCAAGAACAACTTTGAGGCAAAAAAAAAAAAAAAAAAAAGGCATTACTAGAGAAAAAGAAAGTTCTTAATGATAAAAGATTCAATTCAAAGGAACATATAATAATTCTAAATCTGTATTGCAACTAAGAATTTTACTTAGTAAAATTCATATTCATATATATCAAATACTGATAAACTGTGAACATAGACAAATCCACAGTCAGAGTAGGATATTTCTCAGCTGAGAAAACAGCAGACAAAAATAACAAGGATAGAAGAGAGCTGAACATATACATCAGACCTTCTCACTCTCTTCCACGTCTCAACCTCTCATACCCTTCCTCTCTTTGTCTCTCCAAGGTGCATTCAGGATAATTTCTTCAGACCTGTCATCAAATGCATTCCCCCTTCAGCTGTATCTAATCTGCTATTAAACCTACCCATTGAAGTTTTCCTTTAATATTTCAATTATTACATTTTTTTCATCATTAGAAGTTCTATTTTCTTCCTATTCATATCTGCTTAGTCATCTGCTATGGTTTCTTGTTTTCTGCAAACATTTTCAAGCTTGCCTTTTATTTCTTTAAACGTGTTAAACATATTCATTCTAAAGTCTCAATTGTATAACTGAAATCCTTGTGAAGTTTTCTTGCCTCTTCTGATTTGTTTGTCTAGAAAAGTTTTGATGTATAAATTCCTAAGAGGAAGAAAGTGACCTGAAATTATTATACCCAGCTAAACTACTGTTCATGTGCAAAGGCAAAAAGAAAACATTACCCATCACAAAAGGACTCAAGGTAGATAAACAACAAGGATTTACTGTATAGCACAGGGAACTACATTCAGTATCTTGTATTGATAATAACCTATAATAGAAAAGAATCTGAAAAAGAATATATATATCTTCTGTATTCTATATCCTATATTATGTATGTCATATATATTCTATATTCCATATTCTATGTGTTATATTATATATGTTATATTCTATATGTTATATTCTATATTCTATATATGTGATATATATATATATATATATAACTGAGTCACTTTGCTGTATACCTGAAACTAACACAATATTGTAAATCAACTATAGTTCAATAAATAAATAAGTAGGACTCAGGGAACAGAGCTGCCAATATACCTTCTTGAAAACACTACTCAGTGACAAAATGAGACCAACGAAGAAGTCAATCAAAGCAAGTATTTTAGGGCTGTGGACACCAGGAGGAATGAATCTGTCAAAATACAGAACCAAGATTAAATACCTCTGCCCATCAGGATTCCAAAATCAACTGCAAATGTAAATTTATAATATAACGAATATATATATATATTCGTTATATTATAAATTTATAATATAATGCATATTTTTATATTCATTATATTATAAATTTATAATATAATGAAACCAGCAGATGGGGAGAAGAGGCTCAAAAAAATACAAGGCTGCTAAGCTCTTCACGTTTTATAACAAGAAATCAAGTGCCACCTAACATTAAAACATGCAGGTAAAAAGTGATTCCAATATTTTAATGCTATTATAATCTTTTTATTACAGACATGTCTCCTAGCAATTAATATTTCTTGTGGTAAAGGAATATTTACTGGAATTTCAACAATTCCTTCAGGTTTGCTGTCTTTTCTTCTGTTAAATTCAGGTAAAAATAAAATTCAGAACTACTCATTAAAACTGCATTAAAGATTCGTTCAGAATTAAAGGTTCCATTGTCATAAAACTATTCTGCGGTCCCCCACCCCAACCCTGCCACTTCCACACACTTGTCGTGTCCCCTGCCTTCACCTTGGTCAGCCTCTGTCTGATGCGCCTGTTTCTGTCCACGGCTGCCTGCCTGCCTGTCCACCCATCCCTGCCGGCCAAATTCTACCTCTGTCTGCCCGTCTACCTGCACCTACCCAGCTGTCTGGCTACACCTTCCTGCTTATCTCTACCTCTGCTGGCTGGCCAGTCTGCACCTTCCTGTCTGTTCTACGCCTGCCTGCCAGTTTATGTCTATCAGCTCATCTGTAAGCCCTCCTGTCTAACTGTCCACCAGGCTGCTTCCTGTCTGTTCATATCCTGTCTCACCCTGTCCTCTCTGCTGGTCTCTCATGCTGCCAGGCCAGCAGCCATCTATACACACAGAGAAATACCTAGAATGATGCTCTTCTAACACTGGTAACAGTTACCTGGATGGCAGTGTTTGAGTGATTTGTTTTTGGCTTTCTCCACTATACTTGTATCTATAGAAGGATACTATCTTTATCTAATGAATTCATCTTTTCTTTTAATAAAATTGAAGTTGCTCTTTAAAATAAAACCAAACTACCAACAAAACAACCTAGTGAACAAACATCCTTTAGAGCAGTACTTTCATTTCAGATCATAACCTAAGTAAGACATTTTCCATAAGGATATATGCATTTGTGTATGTAGTATACACAAGAGTAAGTCAGAAGTTTCACAAAGAAATACTAATTCTTACAATATGCACTGTGCTGTGAATTTTTTTGGTCTGTTCTATTTTACTCTATTTCATTAATTTTTTTAAAAAGATACTGGCTCTTGACCCACTACATTGATTTCATGACCAACAAATGATCACACAAGGTAGCCTGAAAAATAGCAGTTAGGAGACAAGTTTCTGGTGGAGTGACCCAGGGATCAGAACCGCCCTCCTGACGCACTCCACCTGCCCAGCCTGCCTGCTGGAGACTGCCTTGAACCTTGCCAAACCTCATCTCCCTCAGGAACCGTCTATGGCCACCGCCTACAACTCATTGAACCATCCAGTCTGAGGTGACTGCTCCGTCAGCCCCGCCCTGAGCCTCCCAGCCCCCAGTGGTCCTCGTGGGCCTTTGTTCCCACATCATGCGTGTGGACATCTGACCTGCCTCTTGCGCTATTCTCTGTTACGTACACACACAACTTAACTCCACACTGAAAACGTGCACTTCTTGAATGAATGCACATTTTTAAACTTTGACAGCCTTTAGGCTTAGTCTCTGAAGAATTTAAAATTTAAAAATTAATTATTATAAAAGAAGTCACATTTTGTCTTCCATAAAAGAAAACTTCATCACTGACCAAGAGAGGGCAATAAAATGCAATGTTCAAACCCATGCCCCTTTTCCCAAATGTCTCTATTTCAGTATTTTAACGATGCATAATAATCATATTTGAAATTTCACATAAGCTTTCAAATTATATTCGATTAAGAATAATTATAAAATGTAAACGTTTTTGAATTTCATGATACAAAGATGGCTCATAACTTCAGGCATAAGTAGTCTGCAGTTACCTCAATGATGCAGTTTCTACTTCAAAACTGAATTTACACTGGATTTAGGATTTTGATTGAATCTAGAACTTAGAACACACTGTTGCCAGGGGTGGAATGCCAATAATGGATGCAAATGGAACTATGTGTATATTAAATAAATAAATAAATAAATAACACAATATAGGTAGAACCACATCAATTTAGCACTTGTCTCTTGTGCAAAATTTAAAAGCTTTGTTAATGATATCTGATTTTAAGTATTTGTATCCAAGGGTTTAAAACACTACTATAGATCAGGATCAGCAAACTAGGATCCACAATGCAAATCCAGCCTGCCACTTAATTTTTGTAAGTAAGGTTTTACAGGAAAACAGCCATGCTTGCTTGTTCCATGTTGTCCATGGCCACTTTCTCACCATTTTCTTAAGTAGAAATTTTTTATTGACTAAAATACAAAATACAGTAAAATCTCTAAACTGCTGTGGACTGTGCTGGGACTGTCACTCTTGGTGGATGTTTCTTTCCTGTAAGTCTCAGAGATCCTCACGGATCTCGCCTCCGTGGGAAGCTCTTGGCGGTGCACGTGCATCGCTCATGTGTGAAGAGGCTCCTCCTCTTCTCCCCCCAACAGGTTTCTGCCATCTGAGGGCCTCCCCCTCTGCTCGGGGCACAGACTGAACCACCATCCCCTCATCACACACAAGCTCTCCATTTCCCGGGGCACCTGTTCCAAGACACAGGTGGCCAATGGCTGCTCCCATGTGCCGGGCCATTGTCTCACCCAATCAAGGCCCTGCTTCCTATGTCCGAAGCTGCAGCTGAGGGTTTCTGCCCAGCAGCACTACTGCCTTGTAGGCACACGTGTCACGGGTGGGGGGTTGGGGGGATGCTGTCCTGTGCACCATAGATGCTTAAAATCATCCAGGCTCCCTCCCACTAGATGCCAGTAGCAGCACCTCCCTCCCCACTGTGACAGTCACACATGCGTCCAGTCACACACATGTCCAGACAATGAATCAGCTGCAGCGGTGGGCAGGCTGCTCAGGGCTGCTCTGACCTCTCCAGCATCCTCCCTTGCTGCACCTGTTTTCTTGTCTGCACTTCTGCTCACCCCGACACCTTCTCACCCACCAGTTTCCACCAAAGGTCTATGATTTCAATGTCTTGGCCTTGGCTCCTTTCCTTCCTCTGAATCCCCTCCCTAGCCTCCTTTTTCCCCTCAGGCCAAAAATACCTCTACTAGAGGTGCCTGCCATATGCCTCTGTGGGCAAAGTCCAACTGTGCAGGAACCTGCAGCTCGTGAGCTCCTACAGCCCAGGAACAATCCAGCCTCGGGCCGTCTCGGCTGTGCTCACGTACCGTGGTGGTTCAGTGCCACGGGGTTTCCGGAGCAGCTTTCTCCCCATCTCTCCCTGGGTTTAAAGTTTGTTATGGAAACACAAGGTATTTGCAGGATGATTTTGTTCAAATATAAAATCTTCCCACCCCATGTAGGAATTTTACAAAAACCAAAGTCATAAAAACAAAATTAAAAATTACCAAAAAGCCCAAATCACACCCCTCCACATGACACATTAAATGCGGGATTAGAGAAATCATTATGGAGTTGTGTGATGGAGCCCAACTTGTCGATTATATCTCTTGGAGTATTATGAGTGAAAGAACAAGAACAAAAACCTCTTCAGCTTCGTGACCACACACACACACACACACACACACACACACACACACTCACCTGGCGGAACACTTCGTTCACGAAGTTGACGTAGCCACGCGTGGACAGGAGGATGCGCTGTACCATCTCGTACACGGCGCGGTGCTCCTCCTCAACGCCACAGACGCTGCAGCTGCTGAGCCGGCGCTCGGACAGGGTGCCGCTGTCCGAGTGGCTTCTGTCCTGCTCGGTCGCCCCGCCGCCGTCCAGCTCTGGCGCCCGCTCCGGCACCGCACCTCCACCCCCGACGGTCTGCAAGAAAGGCACCCACTCCTGAGTGATCCTCCCAGACTCCAGAACACCTGGCAAGACTGAAGGCTTGCCTTGTTTTCAGGGACTCCGGTTACCATGCACTTGAAGAGCAGCTGAAACGCAGCCCTGCTCGGAGCACAAGGCACTCCAGGAACTGTACTTACCCACTTTCTAATTCACCAACTAAGTTATTTTAATGGGAAAAGTACGGCAGGGAGGGAGGCTGCGAAATGTTATCAGCCTAAAACGTTTGGTTTATATCTGTAAAATCACAGAATAAACTAATGTGTAAATGAATTTATATTATCATTACCTCTGGTCTCCACCCTTCGGCACTTAATCTACGGTCACAGAGATTTGAAACTTTGGTGGATTTTTTGCAGCCACAGTGCTGGGAAGCTTCATCTGAGTCACATGAGTAATTGACACCTTGATCGGAGGAGTGTCAATATCTTTAAAGGGTATTTTATGAGAAGGACCTTGATCTGAGTTTTATATTCAGAATCTCGGATCAAACTTAACTAAAATATTTACAAAACTTTAAATATTTAGAGGCTTTAGGAGCACAAAGAAATAAAATAATCTATGTAATCATTCACAAAGTTTAATGTTTTTCGCTCTCATTTCCCCCAGAATTAAAGATTTCCTCCAAACACAACATACATGTAATTTTGCTTCAATCTTTGTAAATTACAGTAGTATTCTTTTGTGTCAAAATTATATAACCCAGGGCTTCCCTGGTGGTGCAGTGGTTGAGAGTCCGCCTGCCGATGCAGGGAACACGGGTTCGTGTCCCGGTACGAGAAGATCCCACATGCCACGGAGCACCTAGGCCCGTGAGCCATGGCCGCTGAGCCTGCGTGTCCGGAGCCTGTACTCCTCAACGGGAGAGGCCACAACAGTGAGAGGCCCGCGTACTGTTAAAAAAAAAAAAAAAAAAAAAAAAAAAAAAGGAGATATTAATCGGGAGAGGCCACAGCAGTGAGAAGCCCGCGTACCCCAAAAAAAAAAAAAAAAAAAAAATATATATATATATATATATATATATATATATAACCCAAATACCACTAAAATTCTACCTACTGTGAATATTTTTTACAAGAAGTGACAAGAAATGAGTAGTACAAAATAACTTCAGTAACTACCAAGGATAGTTTGAAAGCAAAGCAGATATCCAAATAATAATCTTTAGAGAAAATTAATAGAAAATTATATTGATAGTAATTTTTCTCTTCATGCCTGGGATATTAAGCCTGTGTGGCTTATCAAAGGCACTGCCACACTGTGCAGTGAGCTACCCTATAGAAATTATTTCATCTTTTTGATGGATCAACTACCTTGCAGAGAAAAATAAAATTTTACTCATTTTTACTGATATACATACATTTTTAATCTGTAAAGCATGGAGGTTGGATTAAATCTAATGTCCTTTATGGCTTAATAAACTGTGACTTTTTGATCAATAACTTTCATTTTCCCAACAGGCCAAAAAAAAAAAAAGTACACACATACTTACATAGAAAATTTTAAATGGCCACAAATTCTTTGGCACTCCCTCTGCAGAAGGGGGAAATCTGTGTCCCCTCCTTTGGATCCCCACGGGCTGGGGGACAGAGTTAACCAGCAGAACGGAAGGGTGGAGGGGACCTGTGCCTTCTCGGGCCCCGGGCCCAGGAGGCTGACCACTCCCGCTTGGCATCTCTGTGAACTTTTGCTCTCAGAGCCCTAAGAGGCCAGGGAAGAAGTCCAACTGCCTTGCTAGAGGGGCTACGTGGAAAGGAGGCCCAGTAGAGCCCAGCCTTCCAGCTGCACCCACCAGAGTAACAGGCACGGGAATGAAGTCATCCTGGACCCTCCGGACCAACCAGCCATTGACCACCGCCCACTGACCTCAGCTAATGCCACATGAAGCACACAAATTGTCCAACCAAATCCCACCCAAATTCCTGACCCAAAAAGGGAAATAAGTAATATGATTAAAGGGTTGTTGTTTTAAGCCACTCCATTTTGAGGTCATTAGATAACGAATTACATAACACAGCAATTAGATAACTAAAATCATGTACGTAAAGAATTATGTTTAAAGGCACCAAATTGTTTTTAAAAAGTGAGCTCTGTGATCCAAACAGAACATAATGATAACATAGATGAATTTCCCATCATGCCATAAATTGAAAACTACTTCTCTTGATAAAACAGTGCTTTTCTCAGCCTCCTCTAGTTCACACCAGCAAAAGGCTGCTTTCCAAAAACATCTGTATGATTTAACAGATGTTTATAATTATAGTAAGTGATGAGAGTGGAAACAAACTGGTAATTCAAGTTTATTCATTTCTTGCCTCTTTTCTGAAGATTAACAATAAGAGCATGAATACGAATTAACTACAGAGAGAGGTCCATTTCCTGCCCACTACAATCAAGCTGGAATTCTCAACTATAATTTAGTATTAGTTGATTCCGGTGGTAAATATAAAGATGCTTTTTACCTCTTTGCCATATGATGAAGGCTTAGCCAGTGAAACAGACATATCTGCTTGGACTAGGTCTGTGCTGTCAGGGCTCAGGAAATTGCATGCTACAGGCTGCCACTTAATCCCTCCCCTCCCCACCCTGGTTTCCTCCCAACCCATGGCTCATACCGAGACCTGCTCACCCTCAGGGTCAGGCCAGATGAGGACACCCACAAAGCAGGTGTGAACGAGGATGCAGATGCCGTTCTGCTGGTGATGCCTGATGCCACTCAATTCCCCGTCATGATTTGCCCACGGGGTTGGAAGCAGCCTACGCTTGCCTTGATAGAAGTAAGAACACAGAGCACTAGAGTGGTAGTCAACAGACAAGTGGGTCTGGGTGATACACAAGCTTCCCCAGGGGTGCCAAGTTGTGTGATTCATCTTTTCTAACTGTTCACCCCTTAAGATACAACAATTTCGGGAAACCCACAGCCCGTGAATCATTATTGAAGGGCTGGCTCAGAATTAGTAAAAGTGGTACTTTAACACTGTAACTAAAGAGTTATCATACAAATAAGTGTGATCAACTGTCTTAGTATCACACACTTTTTTTCATTCCCTCATGGACTTCTTTGGGTTTTAATGCTCAGTTAATGTGCTACTGAAATTTTAAAATCACTACTCCACTTTCTCTAATACATGCTGAAGTACTTCTATATCACACAAAAATGAATTACCAAGGAATAAATAATAGTTCACTGAAAACACTTTCGGCCGAGATGAAGCACCAAGAATGTTCAGGTTTGAAAGGGGAATTCGCGGTCATTGTTGCCAACACGGTACCAGATTTCCAGGCAACCGTATGCTCGCTCTCCCATGAATGATGCCACCAAACAAGAATATCTGTCAAACCAGATTCTCCGAGGGCTAAGTGAGCTAATTCCTTTCCTCCCTGGTGAAAAATACTGTCAAAGTTGTTAGTTCTAGATCAAAAGGAAGTAAATTCACTTTGGAAAAACACACACACAAAAACCCCCATACGTGACCTTTAACACAGTAATAGTGGCAAACGTGTGAACTCTATTTGGAAGCAGTATTTAAAATATTGTTTTAAAGGCCTTTTACAAGAGCAGAACATTCTTTGAAAAGAGATTCTGGATCACCTGACTTAGACAGTGATGTTCACTTTACACGGGTAAAATTATATTAAACTTGAAACTCCAAACAAAAACTTTCAGGAGATAAATACAATTACATGTGCTTTTATTCCTGCAACTCCATTTCCAAAATTTAATATCCAGTTGTTTAAACTGCTTTTTCTCCTGTATGATGTAAATGAGGAGCAGAACATACGGTAGACACACGTGAGGTGAGAGGGAGAACAGAATTGTAAGGCAGAAACGGAAACACAAGGAGGTAGGTCGGCTGAATAATGACCGAGATGTCCACGCGCCCGGAATCCCGGAACCTTTGACCGCGCTGCCTTACGTGGCAGAAGGGACTGAGCAGATGTGACTAAATTAAGGATGCTGAGATAGGGAGAGGACCCTGAATTACTTGGGTGGTCCCAATGTGACCACAAGGATCCACAAGGAGGCAGGAGGAGCAGACACAGAGAAGGTGATATGAAGATGGAAACAGAGGGAGAAATGATGTGCTGAGGGGTGGTGAGCTGGGGAATGCAGCAGCCTCCGGAGGCCAGGTAAGGCAAGAGCATGGACCCCCTCCCCGCCCCAGAACCTCCAGAGGGAACACAGAGCTGCCCACACCTTGATTTTAGCCCACTGAGACCGATTTTGGCTTTCTGGCTTCCAGAGCTATAAGATAATACATTTGTGGTGATTAGCTATAGCAGCAGTAGGAAACTAACACAACAACTGACTGCAAGGTGTATTAACAGCCTGGACCACGGCAGTGGCCATGTCTGGGCATGGCCACCTTCAGGGCACAGTAGCCGTGGGCCTGGATGGTGTCTGCCCAGCATCCCTTCCCCCCTCACCGAACCCCAGTGCTCTGCGCCTCACCCCCCGCATGCAGCGCACCTGCCTCACAGGAAGCTGACCCCCCCGCACCAGGAGAGCCTCCTGCTTCCTGGAAGCTGGTCGCCGCCCCCCGGGCTGTTCACACCCCCGGATCTGAGCCAATCAGCAACTTATTCTTGTCCTCAGAGCGCACAGGTAACCTGAATTGTTCCCCAAAGACAAAAGGGAAGGGCTCTGCACTTCTGGACTGTCTGTAAACATTAACTGGGAAAGCAGGGCCCCAGCTGCTGCTGCAACCTTCAGGCAGGAGCGGAGGGAAAGGGCAAAGGAGAGAACAAGGGAGAGGGCGGGCGCCAGCCACAGCCTCGGCCAGCCTCACCTCAAGCTGCTCTTTTATGAGATTGAGACATTTCTTTTATGGATATGACAGTTTGAGTTGTGGTGCCTTCTTCCTGTTAGGGTGATAAAACTCTCCTAACCGATTCAGGAGGTCAGAACCTTATGACACTTTTAGCTGTATAATAAAAGGAAATGAGTCACAAGTGTGCAGAGTCAACAGGGAAAAACTTAGAACCTGGAAGCAGTGGTTAATTTGCTAGTCTTGCTACTTCTCATCCTCCAAATGTATTTTTCAAGAATGAGCAACTTATTTTCAATAAATACAGGTGATGATTTTCTGAAATTTTGAAACTAGGCAGGAAAAAATTACATCCTTTCTACGACAGCGTTTTAAATTGCCTGCATAACCACATTAAGACGCCATGAAAAATTTATCAGAGTGTGACTGAGTTTCTTCTATTTCCTACAGATTTTGTTCTACCTGAGGATTTTTAGTTTTTGTCTACCTGATGGGTGAATAAAGGCCTCTCATCGTGGCTCAGAACTAACTGTGTTTTCCTGGCTGCTGGAGAGATCCAGGGCCATTTTTATTTCCTCTTCTGTGAATTGCCTTTCACCTCCTTTGTCCATTTTCAGTTAACTTATTTGTCTTCATGTCTATTCATAGGTGCTCTTTATACAGCAGAGACTACGAACAGTCATGATGTGACCAATGCTTTTCACAGTCTATTGCTTGGGCCTGGCTTTATGTTACCTTTTGACATTAGAAATCTTTTTCTATTTTTTTAAAATAAAGTCAAACCTCGATTAGTCTTTTGTTTGTGGGTTTCATCTCTACCAAAGGTGGTCTCCCACTTCCCAAATTTATACATTCTCCTAGATTTTTTCCTAAGTTCGTTATCACTTTGTTTTTATATTTAGACCTTAAGTCAACTTAGGCCTTAAACCAATGTGACCAAGTGCTTATGTACGTGATATGAGGTGAGACTCTGAGAAAGGGACAGACCGAGGGACAGACAGACAGTTTCCTCTGGCTTCCAGCACTGCAGATTTCATTAGATATTTGGTGCTAATCTCAGTGTCATTCCTTTGAAATAACTGCAGTTCCTGTTTAGACGTCTGTAGCATTTTTCCTTAATCCCTGAAAGTTAAATGTCTGTTTAGGTTGGTGTCTGTTTTGCTAATTCTTCCTGGGGCTCAAAGGCCCTTTCAGTTTAAGGCATGACTTTTTTTTTTAGCTTAGGTAAACTTTTCTTACTGTTCGTTCAATTATTACTTCTCATTCTTTTCTCCTTCTCTCCTCACAATATCTGCAAGGTAGGTCTGCACCTAAGGTTGTTATCTATTAGTTTCTATTTCCATCTCTGATTTTTTTATCAGTGTTGTGGGATATTTCGTCAGAAAACCAATTTTTTCTCAGCAGTGATCATTACCATTTTGAGTTTACCTACTAAATTTTTAAATTCAGAAACTGAAGGTTTTTTAAAACTTTCTTTTAGCGAGTCTTGTTGTTCTTATTACAGAGCCTGTGCTCTGGACCGGCTCGGTGCTCTGCCATCAGGGTACCGAGTGCCCCTCGGGGAGTGCACCCTCCAGCCCAGGCCGACATCACACATCTGGGAACTGCAGAGCATCAGCCAACCTGCACTAAGTGGACCACACTTCCTGCCCCTGTTCTTGGCGCCAGTGAAACAAAGCACACGAAACCATGACTCCTCCACGCAGCAGCCTCTCTGACTTCCACAAGTGGTCCTGCTCTGCCTGCACAAAGGCCCGAAGCCACACAGCCTTCCGGGAAAGCCCCACGTGTCTGACCAATGCCACTGAGAGAGGGAAGGCCCCCGCAGCCCCCAGGTGAGAAGAGGGCTTCACCCAGGCCTCAGGGAGACACAGCCCTCTCTTCTGGGGACCCCACAGTGGCTTAACAACCACCCAAAATCCTGAGCTGCTGACCCACCCCTTCCCTCCCTGATATCCCAGAGGGCACCTGGCAGTCTCAGGGGTCCTCTCCATGGACCACCTCACAATTCCTGAGGAACTTGCTGGGGCTGGGAGGAGCAAGGCAAGAGAGGCCCTCGGCTTCATGCTCAAGGTCACTGGGGCCCGAGTGAAGCAGGGGAGGTGAGAGGGAGCCAGGAGTGCACAGGTCAGCCACCTGCTCAGAAGGCCTCCCTCGGCCCCAGGGTCGCCTTGTCATGGCAACACCAACAGAGCACGGAGAGTGCTTCCAACTCACGGCTTCCTCTGAAACCTCAGCAGTACAGACAGAGGAGCCAGTAAATCGAGTCCCTATGACCAACAACCTGTGAGAGCCAATAACCCTCATAGTCAATTACTTTGGTGTTAGTATAGGTTATGACACCAGAATCGAAAGATAAAAACGTGATGAATGACATACCTGAATGATTTTGGGCAACACATCAACTCCATTCTTAGTGTTTTGTGTTGCAGTTAGATACTTTTTTTCCAAAAAGAAAGTCACGATCCACTTAATAAAAACGACGCGAGCTGCCATGTAAGGGGTTTTTGTGCTGTAAGTGTTCTCACTGTCTCGAGTTGTAGCAACATACACGGGCTTTGGTCTCAAGTGGGGGATGTCTGCAAGACAAAAGAACACATGATCAGGTTAGTGAGTCTTAACATCATGTAACCCCTACAAATGTTTCACTTTCTAATTAAATAGACATATATCTGGTTGTTTAAACAGCAGATGAGATTTAAAAACCCAAGTGATTAAAAATGGCATCTTCTGGTAGGCTCATCTCTGGGTCTGCCTTGCAGTCTGACCAACACAGGGTGGTGGTTGCTATTATCTACATACAGCTGTATACAGCTGTGGAAAAACAAAGGTCATAACTCTTTTTAACGAATTTGAGAAATTACATGAGATTATAATAGTGAAAATCTTTTCACATATAACTAATTTAATTTTATGACTAGAATAGACGTAAAAGCATATATAGACATTTTTTATTGCATTAGGTATTTTATCATCTAACGTTACACTGATCAAATCTACTAATCTTTAGTTTTATATCCTTTTCCCTTTAGATGCATCCAGAGACATAGAATTAGTATAATTTACTTTATGTCTAAAAGAATTCAGACAGTCATGTTTTATCTTGGAGATATCAGACACCACCATTTCCAAAGAATTAATATGAAGTCCACTTCTCATTCTTTAAATACCATAATTAATATGAAAATGATATGGTATTGAATCTGAGATACCATTTGCTGTAAGTTCAACTCTCTTACTGAAATACCTGCGGCAGAAAAGATCTCAGCAAATCCCTTTTAATCTAAGGATAGTAACAGTACACCATGTTTTCTACAATGAAATGGAGGACTTATAAAATCAGAAACAATTTTTGAAAAAAGTACCCACAAATATATAGCTAACAAAATACATACCCTGGTACCACTAAAAGTCAGCACTTCTACCACTTTCCAAGTGAGCCGAGCTTCAGCTGCTTCTCCTTTTGCCCAGGTGTGTGGGTGAACACACAGACACCCAAAGATAACTGAATTAGCTGTCCACACTCCCCAGATGCATTAACGGCTGTTGTGACCTTTTCTCTTCCAAAACTGTTCTTGGTCATTTATTTGAACTATTTTCACTCATTTTAAAATAATAGGGAGAGAAAGATTTGTCCGCCACCCCACTCCCTCCGCCACCACTGCAAGGGATGCTTCTGTCCTATGCGTCCTCACCTCTTATAGAAGGAAAACCCTGGAAGCTAAATTAGAAATCCCCTTACGTTTCCTATCTCTCGGGGGCTCACCGTCCCTCGGGTCCCCAGTCACCCAAACATCTGTCCCTCCGTTAGAAGCTGTGAGTCGCACCTGCTGGATGAAGGATCCAGTGCTGAAAAAGCCATACTGAGGGCAGCTCTGTGGCCTGTGCTGGCCTCATCCCTGGGCAAGGTCTGGGGTCTCCACACCCCACCATCCGTAAGAGTATACTTCAGGAAATTCAGGCTTTTTTTACATTAAAAAATTTATTAAATGTAATTACACCAAAAATACCATGATACGTATCAAATTACTTCTAAGTACAGGAGCCACAGATTCCCTTTATTGCTATGAACTGAGGTAAATCTTAGTTTGTACAAATAGTTAAAATCATTCATTAGGAAACTGTAAACTTCTTACAACAAAGTTACCATTAAACATGAGCAAGAATGATTATTTTATTTAAAAATAATCAAAGGCCACTTTGGAAGAGGCGGGACACACAGCCCACTCAGTACTTACCAAGCACAGGCTTGTAGATGTTCGTTAACTTGGTAAATGATGGAAACAAATGAGGAAGGTAATACTTTCTAAACAATGTAAAAAGAAATTTAAAACCAGTCTCTTGATTCTCCTTGTGCTTCCACTCCAGGCTTGCGGCCTTCAGATAACACATGGGAAAAAAATATATATGGTTACATTTCAGGTTAATGAATACTCAACTGAAATGCTGCTATGTTATTAAAATCCCTATCCTAAATAAAAAACGTGAGAAATAGCAGTGACAATTATGTAATAACATCTTAAAACTCAAAAGATGACAAGAAGGGATACTTCAAAACAACACAGTAACTAGGTTAAAAACAGCATTTTTACCGGATAGTCAAGAAAAAAAAACAATGATACCATATCTTTTTAAACTTGTCCTACTACATCATGCCCATATTTTTTTCTACATGTTCTCTGTAATGATTTAATGATCTTTGTGCCCTTAAAATGTTCTGTCAGAAGTAATCAGGTGTTTTTTTTTAATTCAAAAAAGGCCATTTACAATAAACAAGAATTAAGGAAACAATCCCTTGCAAGAATTTTATCCAATGTTACCTACATGCAAAATCATTATCAAAATGCAAAGCTATGGAATCTTGGAAAGGGCATGAAAAGCAAATCCATAGGCTACATGTATAACTGAATCACTTTGCTGTACACCTGAAACTAACACAGTATTGTAAAGCAACTGTATTTCAATTAAAAAAAAGAGCAATCCACAGGCTGGGGTAAACCTGGCCTGCCAGCCCAGCTACAGATTAAGTTTAACCCTTTCACAGTGTCGAGACAGTTTCCCCCTCAAATAATCAGCGCAGCATCCCCCAGTGGGAGCACTGCAAATAGCTCTCCCGCAGGGAGAGGCCCACACAGGCCAGGAGCCCAGATGGTGACGGCGGTGGGGGTGGGGGTCCTCCCACGACTGAGAGAAACGTGGAGTGAACAGGCCCTTAGAGAATGCCTGCCAGTGGCCGTCACGCTTGTGAGACCACAGCGCACTCTAGAGCAGAGCTTCCCGACACCTTCCTGACTCGACCCCCCCAGGGCACCTGTGGTCCAGGGAGGAGGGGCCGTGGCCAACCTAGGGCAGAGGGGCCCACGTCTCCCACCTGTCAGAAGCCCCCCGGGGTGAGGCAAGGGAGAAGCTCTGCTCCAAGGACCCACCCACCCAACAGGCCGAGGGTGGGAGGGGGCAGGCGGACACGCACACACAATCCTGCACACAGTGGAGGGGGGTCACCTCCACCCTCTACCAATCCTTCCTCTGATGGGGTCCCAGGGGCTACAGGACTCATCCGAGGTCACACGTCTAGAATGAAACCCAAGTCCCCCAGCACATCCGGGTTCTGGCTACTCTGCTGCTCTCCTGGGACGGATGGAAAGCCCGACCCAACCACTCCTGACAGATGGGGCTGAGAGGCGTGCAGGAGGGGCCGCACAGCTAGGACATGGGGCTCCCCGACGGCGACAGAACCCAGGCCAAGTGCTCAGGATGTGGGAGTCTTGTGCCTGCGGTGCTGCTAAAGGAATCGGGGAGAGGAGAGCACACAAGGTCGCCCCGCAGGACACGGTGGGCAGAAAGGGCAGCGAGAAACACAGTCTCCTAGAGAAAGGTGGAAAGGAGGAAAGGATACGAGGGGAAGCCGGCGGAAGCATCACAGGAGGAGAGACCCTGACAAAGAAGGGGGTCCCCTGGAATCACCCGGAAGGTCAAGGACGACAAACACTCAAGCGTCCTTCTCTGGACCTGACACTAGAACCCTGTGCATCCTGGGCCCCTGATTTCACGGTGACGGGGCAGAGGCAGGCGACAGCGGGTGTCAAAGGCCCACTGGGTGAGGAAGCGGACATGGCAGAGATGACACATCAACAAACCAGGTTGTGACGGGAAGGACAGAGCCTGGACGACACCCCCAGAGGAGCTCAGGGACTAGGGACGTGTTTGCTGAGAGAAAAGAAGCAGTAGCTTTTTCCAAACCTCATCACTGTTCAGAAATACAGACCAAGAGACATAAATGCCCTAGTTTGGTTCTGTATTCAGCTGGTAAATTTCAGAGAAAGGACCATGCACCATAAAGCAGGCCGTGCTGACGGCAGGATGAGATCATCCCACGGGTTTCCTTCAGGACCCCTGCCCGCTCTGCCCAATCATTCCGGACCCGCCCGGTCAGCCTCGGGCTTGCTCCTCCCCCATCCCGTCTCACCAGCACAGAGAACGGGGGCAGGAAAGGAGCAAACAGACAAAAATCATCAGATACTCTGAGATAACAGAAATACCTATACTGGTCTCTGCCCCTGGCTCCTGGCACAGAGGCCCTATCACCCTGGTCACTTCTAAGTGACAAGAGCTCTAGGCAACTCTGAACGGGCTCCTGGACGGGGCTGGTCACCAGGAGGACAAGCCTCGGTCTGAAGCTTGGAATTTTCAACCTCTCCCCGCCCCCTGGCCATTGTTCCAGAGGCGGGAGCGGGGCTGGAAATGGAGTTAATAATTGATCATGTCCCCGTGAAGCTGCTGCCAGAAAAATCCCAACAGCCTGGATTTCAGGGAGTGTCCAGGCTGAACACATGGACACTCCAGGAGGGGGACGCACCCCCATCCACAGGGACAGAAGCCCCTGCGCCCAGGACGCCCCCAGATCTCACCCTGTGTGTGTCTTCATCCGGCTGTTCATCCGTGTCCTTTATCATATCCTTTCATAAACTGGTAAATGGAAATCAATGTTTCCTGGAGTTCTGTGAGCCAGAATGAACTGAACCTGAGGAGTGAGTCATGTGAACCTCTGATTTGTAGGCAGACTGGACAGAAGTCGTGGGCAACCTGGGGACCGACTCCCTGCGGCTGGCATCTGAGGGGGTGCGGGCACATTAGAGGACTGAGTCCCCTCCTCTGAACCTGAGGCCACCTCCAGGTACAGAGTGTCGGAAGTGAGTTAAATCGTAAGACATCCGGCTAGCGTCGCAGAGAATTACTAGGTGATTCAAATCCCACACGTTTGGTGAGCAGAAGTGTCATAAGTGAAGTGTTCTGTATGAATAATATGAAACCATATGAAAGTAAAGGAGACAGATGGAGGACGGAATTGCATCCTTTTCGCACACATACACACACACACACACACACACACACACACACACACACACACTAGTATGTAGGCCTGGTCTCTGCTGAAGTGTCCTGGCATGCATTCTATGTTTAGTGAAATACCAAATAAAATCACCTCAAAGAAAAAGCAAAAATATAAAATATGAACAAAGAGGAAGAAAAGAAGCAATGTTTTCTCTTTCCTACTGAGAATACAACCATCACTGAATTATCCACGATTTTGCTCATACCTGAGTAACCATATATTTCAACAGTATTTGAAGAAAAAAGCATGTTTGGTCCTCAGTGATCTTTTCCCCTGATATGGCTGGCAGGAGTGGCGTGATTTCTTCTGGATATATCTTTGCTGCAGAGTGGAAAATAAGGAAACCTCTTTCACCAAAGTTACATTTCAAACAGCGCTTTGAAAAATGGCCTCTATTAAAATACATGTACCTCACTTTGCTGTACAGCAGAAACTAGCACAACATTGTAAATCAACTACACTCCAATAAAAATTTCAAAAAAATAAAATAAAATATATGTACCAACCACTGGAACTGCTCACACTTCAGGCCAGGCCCATCTGACACAGGGGACAGATGTCCATGAAGCCACCTCCCTCACTGGACCATTCTTTTCCCTTTCACATTCTGGCCAGCCCAAGATCAAATACCTGTCACTGGGTAATAAAGTGATAGGCAGTAATAAATCAGTGGCCCTAACGGGCAAGTTCCTTGAAAACTCACTGGGCACAAATGGCTGGCATTAATAGTCTGGTGAGGCCACCACTGTCCTTCCATGAAGGCTGCATGAAAATACACAGCTGGCAAGAAAGAGCCTGGGGGAGCAGATGAACGCCCACTTATAGAACAATCGCGATGAGGGCAACAGGCAGCAGTTTGGGAGGCGGATTTAAATCTCATTAACAGCAACAAAAGCACTCACTCCGGACGTACCATGTGTCTCTGCTCCTGCCAACAGCCGTCCCCTCCCTTCCGTTCCTGTTTCCACCACTCCAGTAAATTTCTCCGGTCATCATTTCATATAAAACAGGCTCCAACTCTGTCAGTTCTAATGTTTGTAAGAATCTACTGTGAGTACGAAACACGACTACCCATCTATGAAACCAAGGTTTCTATTCAGGAAAAGGACAGACCAAGGAATTCCTCAACGCAACTTGGAGGGTTGTTTCCACCTGTAAGATGTGCCACCATCGCTCACCGTCAGCTGCGCTGGGGCCAGGATTGATGAGTGTCTCCAGTGTACAGGGCCCCCTGGACGACATGATGGCTGGGAAACCGGGCACCAGGCAAGCAAAGATCAGCACCTGCTCTTCTGCACAGTTTGTCTGAAGTGCTTGAAGCCACAGGAGAAACAGCCTGATTCCTTCACATCTTATCTAAAAACAATATCAAAGGCAACAAAAGTAAATACGTACATGTATTTGTAGAAATGCATTGCAATGTAGCATTGGTTCTGGGGGAAAATAAACTAGAAGCTAAAAGCATTACTGAAGTCCTGCACCAAGTCCCTCCCTGAGTGACCAGAAAGCAAGGGCAATGCCACCCAGCACGAGGGCCAGAGTGCCTGAGTTCCAGTGCAGCCTCAGCCACTTTCTAGCTTTAGCTGTGAGCCGTGGAGGACCACTTAACTCCTCTGTGCCTCGGCGCCCCCATCTGTAAAACAGGGATGATAACAGAGTTCACCACAAAGTGCTGATATGGGGTGAGGGAGTTAGAACTGCCCAGCTCACATAAGTGCTACCTAAGCATTTCCTATTAGCAGTATTTCATTCTTTATGGCAACAGCACCCATACCATCAACGCGTGAATACTCATGAAAACAATGCAAAGAGAATCATCCTCCAAACTTACACTGTGCTTTGGATAGAATTTTTGTCATGTCACTACATTATGCACACGTATGATGTTCTTGAAAATCAGAACACTTAGAGCTGAATAGGACCCTGAAGACCTGGCTCCCCTGTCTGTGTCCCTACTCTATTCTCTCCTACCCTTTGCCATGCTCCAAATCGTTGGCATCACCGGTAGAAAATATCAATATAGGCAGATGTGCCCTTTTTCCTCCTCTGCACTTACTTTCAACTTCCCATTCCTAGAATTCATAAACACAGGTAACTCCATTTTTATATTCCTAAATGGCTGGGAAGATGATGTCAATAAAAGAGGTTAAATAAGCAAAGGAGATGAAAAAATGTCAGACGCAGCTGAAAGATGTAGTGAGCTCCAAATACAGACAACTGAGGGGCTGCCTGATCTCCTTTCAGTGACACCAAAGTGGTGCTGATTCCTCCACAGCAAGTGTTCAAGCCAAGCCCCAGGCTCTGCAGAAAAGGTAAGAGGAGGAGGAGAGACAGGAAGGAAGGGAGGGAGGGAGGGAGGGAGGGAGGGAGGGAGGGAGGGAGGGAGAGAGGGAGAGAGGGAGAGAGGGAGAGAGAAAAGCTTGGCTGACCCCCCAGAGAAGTCAAATACACCAAGACAGATACCCCATCAACACTGATCCCATGATACCCTTCCATACATGCCCTGGACTCAGCACTGCTCTGCTCTGCTCAGCCATTCACACCTGCCCAGCAGGTAAGATGAGTAGTGACAATGCTGAATACATAATGCTATTCAGCACCCAACAAAAAATGACAGGGCTCTATGTATATCTAACCAAATTATATCAAATTTAACAAGAGAAAATTTTCTGCATACTTCGATCACAAATCTCCAATTTTTTATGTTAACTGCATTAAGATAATTAAATATAAATAAGTCCAATGATAAACAGAAGATAACAAGCTGGTAAGTTTTAGCTATAAGACCATTAATTAAAATAGGAGGGACAAAATATGGAACAATCATGAAACTAGGGACAGCTCATCTCTTTTTTTCCAACAGGTAAGAGAGAGTGAACCTAACCAGTTTGAGTGGCTAGGATTGTTTAAACTGATATAAAACCAAAAATGTATTAGCTTATTAAAGGCATACACATAAATTAAATAGCTATGAAGTGAATTATCTTCCATAAAACATACATCCCAGGCTGGCTTCTTTTGCCACTTATGTTTTAGGGTCATCTTATTCCAGCATCAAATGGTATACTTTTACAAAGGCACATCCATTTTAAAATAAGCCAATTTTAACCTAAATTACAAGATCAATCTGCTGTAAATAAACATTCAAGAGTAAGCCTCTGCTGCTCTTCTTCCCCACAAGCATTCTCAAAAATAGCAAAAAATAATTGAGAGACAACTATAATTTTTAACAACAAGATTACTGGGGTGAACAGAATCAGGCACATTAGCTCTGAAGCTTAGGGAGGATCTGGTTCAACTTCTCTTTTCTGATGATAAAGCTGAAGCAGTCAGCACCTCGCCGGTGGTTCTGTACATGGCAGAAATGAAATTAGAACGCAGGATTCCAAACTCCGAATGCCAAGCCACTTTCTCCTAATAATGTTTAAAATGTCTAGCACAATAAATTATGATGTAAGTATAAAAACTCTAACAATATTGTCATATCATTTCTCAATTAAAATAAAAATTAAGTTAAATGGCTTTTAAAGATTTTTTTTTCAAAATGGCCTAATTTTGTCATTTTATGGCATGAATAAGTTTAAGAGTAATGAAAAAAGCCATTATACTTTCATCTAAAATAAATACCTTAATAGAATTTCCAGTGTGTAGAAGCTTCTTTAACGTTGAGCCTGAAAGTTTAAAACAATGAATTATAAATGGAGTATGTGAATGCATATCTAAGACCTTTTTTTTTTTTTTTTTTTTTTTTTGCGGTACACGGGCCTCTCACTGTTGTGGCCTCTCCCATTGCGGAGCACAGGCTCCGGACGCGCAGTCTCGGCGGCCATGGCTCACTGGCCTAGCTGCTCCGCGGCGTGTGGAATCTTCCCGGACCAGGGCACGAACCCGTGTCCCCTGCATCGGCAGGCGGACTCAACCACTGCGCCACCAGGGAAGCCCCCTAAGACCTATTTTTTTAAAATTAGTTTTAGAAAGAAAAAATGTACTTATGACAAAAGATATCATTTTTTAAAAATAAAAGGAAGAAGGCTGACCTTCAGAAGCAAAGCAATGTCACAGAAGGAGAGATGTTGTTAGGATAAAAATACTTTAAGTATGAACCTCTTCAAAATTCTTTTAAAAGAGTCAAAGTGATTGATATTAAGGTAACCCAAATGCCCACAGTGGATTATGTGCAAATGCCTCTGTCAGGCACAAAATGAATGATTTCTTTAAATCTCAAAGGAAAACATAATATAAAACTACCACTCACAAAACATTTTTACAAGACCATTTTGCAAATATTCAGGACAGCATGTCTCTCTCTTTGCAATGACAACCACATTTATGGGTTCTGTCCATCAATAAATCATCTAGCAGAGCACTTCGGTCACTGTTGAGGAGAGGGATTCAAGGTTTCCTCAGAACTACACCAGCTGGTGCTGCAGCCCACTTGGGGAAGAAGTCTCCCTCATGAGGACGGCGACATAGTACCTATTACTCGCTAGAGGTGTTCATGCCTTTAGCATGGAGATGGCTTGGCAATCACACCTCAGTATCACATGTAGTCCCTAAATGAGATCTCAACCTCAAAAAGGAAGTAATCGTTTAAAATAAAAATAAATTGGAAGTCTTAAGCGACAGAACCTTTTTTCCCAAATTTTGAGAAAAAAAATTATTTAGATTTCCTGATGGAAAGTTTCGTGCAATATTTTAAAATTGGATATCAAGTCACTTTACACCACCAACATATTTTGATGAAATAGAGCCAGTGCCTCAACAACTGCTACAGGTCGTATCTATGTGGACAGATACACATATGTCGGTTAAATGCATACACTTTAGGAATTCATTACCTGGAATGAAATCATTGGCTTTCTGAAGGAACCTTGTACAGCTATCTGCTGTACTGTTGATAACACCTAACGCTGGGCTCGGTGGAACTCACCATCGTCGTGACTAGGTTGCAGCACTGAATTACTAATGGTTTGTGAAGAAGTAGGAAGTTAAAACGCCCACTTCCCTCCACATCTGTCACCAAAGTACGTCCAGTGATTTGGGGTCCAGAGTCAGCATTGACTAGGCTGGGCTCTCTCACAGCCGAGCCCTGAGTGCCTGTGCTCACGGGACTACTTATCCCACACCTGTCCTCCACCTGGTCCTCGTCCCTTGCCTCCCTGTTCATCCATTCTTGGACCAAGTCCACTCTGCCTCAGCTTAGTATTTTGCTCCATTATGCCCATGAGGACCTCCCGAGGCTTGGCAGAGCCAGCAGAACCTCATCTCCCGGGAGACTCGGGATAAAGTCTGCACAGACAGCTCTCTTCCCAGACATCCGGCAAATCCATCATCTTGCAACACGTTCTCAGAAACACTTTCTCCTGCTCATTGTGTGTGACCACGGTGGGGTTGTCAGTCCTTCCTTCCCCTTCTTGAAATGGGCTCAACATTTTTATTTTAAACTCTCAGCCTACCCATAGTTGCCTATATCCACACTTCCCTACATAGGGAGGAGAAAATACATAGGAAAAGGACAGACTTTACAAAGAGACATATAGGATCTATGCCCCATATCTGTCAACAGTACCCTACTTTTTGAAATGATTCTGTTAATTCATTACAGCAGCAATAGAAAACTAATACATATATATTTGATCTGTTCCATCCTGCTGTATTCAGAAACTCTCAGATGTGTGAGGCAGTGCAGCTTAGCAGTTGCAAGCCAGATTCAGGAGCCAGACTGCTAGGGTTCAAATCTAGGTTCTGTGCTTACTGTGTAACTTGGGTCACTTACTTACTTTCACCATGCCTGAGTTTTCTCATCTGTAAAATGGGATAATAACAGTGCCTACCAGAGAGCACTGTAATGAGGTTTAAATGAGTTTATATACATGCTTAGAACAGTGTCTGGTACGTGCGAAGCACATTCCCCCCGAAAGACAGGGCAACAGCTATTCTCTAAGGACCTCTTTTTAAATGAGATCAACATTATAAAGAAAAATGTGTGCAGTGCAGGCACATGTCAGAGGGTTTCAACATGAGAATTGGTGATGAGTACCTGAGAGCCTTCCCTGGCCACATTAGGTATTTCTTAAAGACCCTAAGTTCACAAAGATATTTCTACTTTTACTTTACCATTATGAAAACCGTTTCATTTTAATTTCAAAAAGCTTCTCTCTGTATATCATTTCTGTTTGGATTTTTAAACTCCTCAACCAAACTGTGATTATACCTACCTCCATCTCTTTTATGTGCCTCTTCAACCCTACTGACTGCCACTATATTGACTCATGTGAAAAAAGAATAAATGAATGAGTACAGTAAAGTAATTGAAAAATATTGAAAAATCAGAAAGCTCAATATTGAAAAATGAAAAAGTATTATGAAAAATAACACTAGCTTAAATATTTATAACACAGAATGTATTATAATTTTACTTTCCTGCCTTTAATGGAAGCAAATTAATCAATGTTTTCAAAGTCTACTTCTTTGCTTATCTCACTGATAAGAATTGCAATGTTTGAAGATTTCTCCTGATAAAGTGGCAATCTTTTCAAGATATTTTAAAGATATTTTGAAGGCCACAATTTCACAAAGATGTGTCAAATCTAACTTTAACATTATAAAATTCTTTCTTATTTATTTTTAATTTAAAAAAACCTCCCTCTGTGTATGCATCATGCCTCAAACCAATTAATAAGCAATGGCGGTATGACATCAGAGAAGGGGCAAGAACATGGAGAAATGCCACGTGGGTGCTGGTGCACAAGCTCTGCTGAAAGTGCCAGTGGGGCAGAAGCACAGGACTTTCTGGCACTACAACATCTAAGCACAGGGGGGAGCAGCAGTTTACTGGAGGAAGCTGAAATTAACAATGATTATCTCAAAATGAATCAAGGGCCTAAATGTGAAAATATATAACTATAAAACTTCTAGAAGGAAACACAGGAGAAGATCTTTGTGATCTTGGGTTAGGCAAAGATTCCTTAGACATGACACCAAAAGCACAATCCATAAAAGCAAAATTGATAAATTGGATTTCATCAAAAGTAAAAACTTCTACTCTTTGAAGGACACTATTAAAGAAATGAAAAGATGAGACAGAGCCGGGAAGACAGTACTTTCAAATCATATATTTGATTAAAACACTTATAACTAGAATATGTGAAGAATTCTTAAAATTCAGTATTGCGGGGAAAACGCTCAATTGAAAAATAGGCAATAGATTCAAAGATACACTTCACCAAAGACATACAGGTGGCAAATAGCACATGAAAAGATGCTCAAGATAATTAGTCGTTAGAGAAATGCAAATTACAACCACAACGAGATACCACTACCGCTAAAATTAAAAGACTGATAAGACTAAGTGTTGATGAGAATGTGGAGTAATCGGAACTCTCACACTGCTGGCAGGAATGTAAAATGGTACAACCACTTGGGAAAATAGTCTGGCAGTTAAACATATGTCTTTATTTGATTCAGCCATTCCATTCTCAAGAGACTGGAAAGCACATGTCCACACACAAAGACTTGTACACAAATGTTTACAGTAGCTTTATTTGTAGCCACATACTAGAAACAACCCAAAGGCCCATCATCAAATGAATGGATAAAAAAAACTATGGTATATCCATTCAATGGACCACTGTACAACTTAGAAATAAAAAGGAATGAACTATTAATATATGCACCAACACAGATGACTCTCAAAATAATTATATTGAGTGAAAGAAGCCAAACAAAAAAGAGTAAACTGCATGATTCTATTTCTATAAGACTCTAAAAAAAATCAAACTATAAGGACAAAAAGCAGATCAGTGGTTGCCTGAGGACTAGGGGATGAGCTGGGGAAGGGTGGAATGGGGCTGGAGGAAACTTTTGGGAGTGATGGCTATGTTCATTATCTTGATTGCAGCAACGGCTGCACAGGTGTATACCTACGCTTAAACTTATGAAAATGTATATTTTAAACATGTACAATTTGTTTTATGTCAATTATACTTTTAAAAAGCTGTATTTTAAAAAAATAAAAAACAGAGCAGGTAGCCTGGAAATGACTGAGTGAAAGATCAGGGATGGAGATTGTGGTCAGACAGAGATCTGCATCATGACAAGGGTTGGAAGAGAAGTCAGGAAGCCACAGAAGGCGAGGGGGTCAAGGGGCTGATGGGCAGCTATGGCTGCCATGAAGGAAAAGGACTGGGAGAGAGTAAAGCCATTAAAAAAGAAAAGCAAGCGAGCAGAAGATCAGAGGACATGGCAACAACAAGGGGAAGAAGGCAGCATTGTCAAGGGAGAGAGGTTTCCGTAGAGGGGATGGTGGATGAGGTCTGGAATGGGCCTTGAAGGAAAAAAGACCGTGGTCTCACCCCCATACCCCTGAGGGAGACAGAGAAGCATCAGAGAAAACCCAGGTTTCTGCAGCCAAGGAGGTGGAAGCAAGAGGCCGAGGCTGTAGGGCTGTCGCTTAACCCAAGAAGAGGGCTTCCAGAGGGCAGAGCACAAAGGCGAAAGAGGGGAAGAAACGCAGAGCAGTGATGGGGGAAGCACGCGAGACAGGATGCTGAAAGGACACCAAGTGAGCTGACAGGGCATCAGGCCCAGCCAGGCCTCGGTGGGCATGAGGCACACAGGGCCCCGGACTTAGCCCAGCCTGGCTGCGATGCACCCTGAGGGAGTCCTGGTGTGAAGTGCCTGGGGAGCCCCCACTCCCTCGGGAAGAGTGGGCTGACGGGGAGGGGCCCTGGGAGGGCTGTCAGACTCAGACTCCCAAAGAGTGAGCAGCAGAAACTATGAGAAATGAGCCTCAGAGAGTGTGTTCACATTCCAGGCAATGTGAGCCCACTGGGTAGCCCAGGGTATACCCAATGCAAGGATACTCTTTAAAAGCCATAAACATATTTTCAGTTTAGTTATGCACCTGGTTTTTATACTATGTATAAGAAAAACCTAGTTGAACAAACTAGATTCAGTGACTCATATATAGAAACCATGTATGAAGTTTTGTACATGTGTGAACTTTCATAAATTGAGCCTGATCCTTTAAGCCCAAAGGTTATTTATTTTTTTAACATTTTTAATATCCACTCGGCAAACATTTACTGAGTACAGACGCAGCACTATACACTGAATGGGACAGAAAATCTTCTTTACAGAAGCTCGGGAGTAGTAAACCTTCTTAAAGCAAACACATGTATAACTTGAGTCCTGTACTAAGACACGTGGGCACATGAAGGGGTGCCACAGCCTGCCCTTGCACCAAATATCCCTGGTTTGCTGCTGTGCCATTCTTTGTCATCATCTCACTCCCTGTCAGTTCTCAGTATTACTCTCAGATAAGGCTTCAAGCAGTCATGTTTACCCACCATGATTTACTACTGGCCTAAAATGGACTTCAAGAAAAATCTAATAAACAAACTTTTTTCCATTTGTAATTAGTAATGGAAATTTGCAAATAGTTGAGTAACGGGTCAGCATATATCACAGAGTTCAGAAGTGTTGTGTCAGCCACTTCCCTAATCTCCTTACTCTCCAAACATCACTTGAATCAGTATCTCCAGATGCTCAGAATAATAAGCCAGTGTTCATTTCACACTGCAAGCCTTAGAGTTCAAACATGTTCCTTGTTCACAGATTTACAGCAAGGAGCCAGCCTTAAAAACCTTACAGACTATTTTTTCCCTCTAAAAACACTTTTAAGAGAAATAGAATGTCTCTCTTTGCTACAGACAAAACATGATGACAAGATAAGAAGCCGACTTCAAACACTGTGGCAATTGATGTTTCAAATTATCTCCTTCCTTCTCAGGGTAAAATGTGGCTATCCGGTGGGTCTGAGAGCTTTTAAGACTTGCAAATACAGGAGTTGCTCAAATTTTTGGCTTCTGTGCCTAGTAACGTTGTCATTTGTACTGTGGGGCAGGAAGCATGCTGTGTCAGTGGTGTGAAAACCAAACTCCAAGGTGCTAACCCAATATTTCAGAGTACCTTGGCCCCTACCAGGCCCAATTAACATTTAATTAAGAGGTTTACACAGCAGTGTTCTTCCTATTATGTAAGGAATACCAGATATCTATACAGAATGTTAAAACCTGCAATAAGGGAGCTTAGGTCCCTAAACTGCCGGGCGCTGGGAAAAGCCTCCTGCCCTGACCCCGGAGGTTTTGCACATGTCAAGACGCCAGTGCTAAGGAGCGATCCAAGGCACATTCCTTCCCTTTGAAATCTGGTATTTCCCTACAGTTTCTTACTTTCTATAACGAACTTGGTCAAGACCTTGAGTGACAAATAGCAACAGTTTTAACAGGTCCAAACAAACTGGGAAGAATGCAAGAGGTACAGCTGAGGTATTAAAAAAAAAAAAAGTGTAGAATTACAAATCCACAGTCGCTTATTGGCGATTTCAAAATCCAAAAAGCTATGAAAACAGAAACTTTTCTGTGTAACTCTTGTTTGTTTCTACATTTTCATTTTTTTTTATTGGAGTATAGTTGCTTTACAATGTTGTGTTAGTTTCCACCGTACAGCAAAGTGGATCAGCTCCACGTATACATATATCCCCTCTTTTTTGGATTTCCTTCCCATTTAGGTCACCACAGAGCACTGAGTAGAGTTCCCTGTGCGGTGCGGCACAGTAGGTTCTCATTAGATATCTATTTTATACATAGTATCAATAGTGTATATATATCAATCCCCATCTCCCAATTCACCCCACCCCCCTCTTACCCCCTTGGTATCCATACGTTTGTTCTCTATGTCTGTGTCTCTATTTCGGCTTTGCAAATAAGATCATTTATACCATTTTTTTAGATTCCATATATATGCATTATATTTGATATTTGTTTTTCTCTTTCTGTGTAATTCTTTAGTGGACAAGACCTGACGTGACGTGAACTCATGCGGGGGCAACAGCGGGCTAGCCTGAGGCTATTCGGGGTGTAGTTACCTCACAATGATGAGTACTTACACCTCAGGCTACAGAAAACCTGACACTCTGGGTTACAGGGTGCTGCCCAGGCCCCTGCGGGTTACTTACAGACACTGATGTTGACTCGATGGTCGTTATACACCCACGCACCACACTGCCATTCTGAAATCTGAGAAACTCTGATTCAACCAACATCTAGGCTGAAGAGCATCAGAAAAGGGATGTGGGCCCGTCGCAACACCAACTTCTACCCACTTCGATAAATCGTGCAAAAATTTACTTATCTGAAAAGAGCCTGTTTGATTCAAGCATTAAGTATACAAGTGTCAATAATAAGGATGACTTGATACACAAATGCTCTTACTTGAATGTCCTGAGACATGATACATTCTGACTGAGTTACAGAGCCGTCTTATTCTACACAACGGACAAAGACAACACCTGCTCTCCCAGGGGCTCAGGAGACCTGGCGCTCTGCAGTCCCCTGAGCCAGAAGTCACTGTTCTCAGAAAGATACTCTTAAACTGGGTACCAACGCTACTTGTACCAGCAATTGTAACCAGCCCACGAGGTCCTGGGCAGAGTTCAAGTGATACTACACACTGCCTACTGGGTACCTAAAGTTTCACAACACTAGTGGCAAGTTAATTTCCACACATAGTTCTAGTAAGTTCATTCATGCTGAGGGGAGCCTACTAGTCTTCAGACATTGTAAAGTATTATCTGAAGAAAATGAGCGTGGTTTTCACACAGACGACATAAACAACATTGAAGGATTACAGGGAGCACAGATAAACACTGCATGAAGGTATTTTTCACTGTCATCCACTCCTGCTGTACCGCAGAGCATCACAAATCCCCGTGATGTCGCTCTAATTTATACTTAATGTTTAATTTTTTTTATTTTTACCTTAATTTAAATATAGAAGGTCAAAGCATCAGTTAAACAGAAAGGGTATCAACAACTCTAAAATTTAAAGAAAAACTTTGTGTGTTTGAAAGCTTGAAAGACCAAGGCACGATCTTAAGATAACGATTTATTCATTCAGTTCAATAGTGTGCTTAGTATATATAATTTACCTTGTTTACATTTATAACATTTATAACATATAACTTTAAATAATTCAGTTTATATAAAGATCCGTTACAGTTTTCACATAAATAATCCTAAATTAAGTTTAGGGCCCTGAATTTTGGAACATCCCCTGACTGTGCCACGTTCTTTCAGGTTCCCTATCTTTTTCCTATTGATCTCTCACCTGGAAAGCCCTTCCCACACTCATCTTTCAAGGCTCAGATTGAAATGACCTCTTTCAAAAGGCTTCCTCAATCCCTCTGAATAGGATTATTCAACTTTTCTTCTTTGCTCCCATTACACTTCTTGTAGAGCAATGATCATACTGTACTCGTTTTTTCTCACCTAATCCCCATTAGGCAATCAGCTTACATAATACAGCATGGTGAGATGCTCTGTTTTTGCCCCTGAACTTTGCACACAAAAGTCTCTCCCTCAATAAATATTTGAATGAATGAATGATCTAATAGTTAAGATTCCACTATAAGGTCATGCTCTCCTCAAATATGACCACCTGGTGAGGCAGAAAAGTTATAGGAAATGTCAGAGTCCTTTAAGGCAGAAGGACTAAACCGGACACTCTTTAAAGATAAGGTAGAATTCACAATCAATGCCACAAATTACTCTTGTTGTAATGTGAATAGTAAATTGAGAGTAAACTGTGAGATGTCGAGAACTGGACAGAAGGGTAGCCACGGTAACTTGCTTTATTTCAAGTTCCCTCTTGCTGCCACATTCTAAAATGGTCAAACAAAATAATTCTGAGTCCATGATAAAGGCCTAAAAGATATTCTTGCAAGAAAAAAATGTAAAATTATTTAAGTAAAATACTCCAGATCAACTTTACGTGCACAGGAATCCCCTGGGACTCTTGTTGGAAAAGCAGGCTGTAATTCAAGAGGTGTGGCTGGGGCCTGAGATTCTGCATTTTCTAACAAGCTCTCAGGTGAGGTTGAGGCTGCTGGTCTGTGAACCACTTTTAGAACAGGAGACAGATGATGCACTTCCCTCCGAAGTCCAGGTGGGACTGTCTCAGCTTTAATTGGCACACTCTTATTAATATTCCTTGCTGTAACCTATCTTGATGGTGCTGATTATATAAAACAATACTGAAAATGCTATTGGAAGAAATCTATATTACTTAAAATTTTTGTAATTGTTCTTACCTATACTCTGGTAATGCCATCGAAAGAAAATTCGTTCAGGTAGAAACTGCAGTATTTTCTATAAAACAAACAAACAAAAATTGATAAGACATAAAGAGAAAATAAACAACAAATGAAATTACACATTTTCACGTTAGCCCATAGTACGTGCTGTATATCTATATATATCTATATAGATATATTTCAGAAAAGAAAAAAAAAACTTTGTAATAACATAAATATTGCACTTTATCTTGGACCCCAACGGGACAGTCTCTTTTACTTGCCCCAAGCAAACCTCCTTCCCTGAATGTTTTAAAGAGATTACTGTCCCAACTTGAATTCTCCCGTATAAGAAAGAAAAGAAAAGAAAAAAAACCTGAAGTGATCATTTTATCTTAATTAAATCACAGCCATTGCTTAAATATTACAAGAATAAGCTCTCAAATGCCAGATTCTCTAGGTGTCTTCTTTTTCACCTTCCACTTCCCATTTTCATTAAAATCATCACTGGTCTCTGGACAAGAAACAGAATTGGGAAGAAAGATGAACAACAAAGAGGATAAGACCTTACTCAGTGGAATAAGGAAATGAAATTGGTGGCAAGAATTTCTTGAAATTAATAGCTAAAAATTAGTTTTAGGATTGTAGTTATGAATCCCCCCACCGCCGCCTCTGGTAGATACAATAAAGAACAAATTTACAATATACAATAGTATTTGGCGAATGAAAGCAGCTTTTCCCGAAAGACCCAAACAGATGAGAACGACTTTTTTTTCACTATACAACAAGTATTGGCAAGTTACTCTTGGGCAATAATAGTCTTTGTATTCTATCTGTAACTGCCTTTTTAAAAAATGTAGAAAATCCAAACACTGGTTAAAATTCATTCCTTGGTATTGATAATATATTTCTATTTTACTATGAAAATCCTCATTCTAGGTTTACCTAGCCTAACAGTCTAACATTTTGAAAGATTAAGGTAGGGACTTCCCTGGTGGTCCAGTGGCTAAGACTCTGCGCGCTCCCAATGCAGGGGGCCCGGGTTCGATCCCTGGTCAGGGAACCAGACCCCGAATGCCGCAACTAAAGATCCCACACGCAGCAACAAAGATTCCAAGTGCCGCAACTAAGATCTGGCAAAGCCAAATAAATAAACAAATATTTTTTAAAATATATCAGATTCCTATGATTAAAAAATTGATAAAAAAAGATTAAGGTAAAAAGCTTACTGATATATTCAGACCTCTGGAATAAGTATATTTCCAGGCAGCTATCGACACACTACCTCTTCCATTCAAGCCAGCTTGGGGTTTGGTTTGGTTTGGTTTTCTTGTTGTAACTTTCCAAATGGGTCAGCAACATACACGTGTGTTTACCTCATTTGTTCCCACCTGACAATAAAGCAATGTGTAAGAACGTCTACTGGGAAAGCCACCACAGGTAAACCTGATCCAACGTGGGTGACTATCAAGGGCACGACTTGTCCCGGCCTGGACGTCTTTCCCAACAGCTGGGCCTCACTGTAAACATCACCTCCTCCATCACCTGTCCCATCGTCCATGGCACAGTCCTCACCCCTGGCTGACTGGAAGCCCCATGAAGGCCAGAACACCCTGAAATATCCCCAGTGCCTGGAGCGTGCCTGGCACACAGTCAGTGCTCAATAAATATTCAGTAAAAGAATTCTGAATGTTTTTTACTTGTGAAATTGTGAATTTTATAGGTAATCCTGATCTTTGCTATGGTCTTTTCACATTGACATAATATGTACCTTATATTTCCTTAAACATCACTGAATTAGTGATGGCATTTACATTAAAATACATTATTTTAATAATGTATTTTAATAATAATTATTATTATTAAAATAATAATGTGTGGGCGGTTTTTAGCCCTGCACCTAGTAAAGAAAACCCAAACAAAAAATAAAAGCTGTATCATTTAAAAGAACTAAGTTTTTCAAAATCTGATAAACATAAAATATAAATGTATTTAGTTACATAAATTTGTCATAAATTCTACACGCTACACATCTACAAAGATGAAAATGCTACACAGACCATCAAAGATTATTTCTGATTATATATTAAAAGCTGTACATAGCTGACCACATGCTGAAAATCACTAAATTCTCTCCTCCATTTTTCCACTTCAGACTTCCCCTAGCACATGTTAGTTTGTTATCTTTTAACCCCATAATTCTAAAGGGTATCTTAAATCTGTTTTACTATGTGATAATACTGACATACACTCAAACATACCTACACAAACACACACATGGCAGATCTACACACACACACACACACACACACACACACACACACACACACACACACACAAGCCAGACCCCACTTAGTGAAAAATATCTACAAAGCTTGGCATTTGAAATGCAGAAATAAAATAACTACGAATAAAATACTTTGTCTTTACTTCCAAGGGTTTCATGATTCATGGGCAAGAGAGACGGTAAGGAAAATATCATTCAGGGAAAAAAAGAAGCCTGACAGAAATTTGTATGACGTGTTACACGGGTGAGGGGAAAGCGCCTCCCTTCAGTGGGGACTTAATGGATTGCTTCCTGGAAGAGAGGACACTTGGGCTAAGACTTACAGATTAATTAAATTAGCCAAGTGGAGGGCAGGAACAGAGGAGGAGCGTGTGTGAAGGTTCAGAGGCAAACAGCAGCAGGCAGTAAGCGTAGTGGGCAGGCAGCTGAGAAGGGAGGAGACGGGCCTGGAGAGGCAGGCGAGGCTGGGGTTGATGCTCTCCCTGGAGCAGGTTCTATAAGACGGCTGAGAAGAAAGGGAGGGGCGTGCAGGAAGAAGCAGTGGTAGTATTTCAGACAGGGAGTGAAATGGCCTGGACCAGGGGCAGCAGGGTAAAGAGGAGAAGCTGGCACAGTGACATTCAGAAGGGGAAACTGTCAAGGTGGACAGGTCGAGTAGTTGGGGTAAATGGAGGACTCAAGAATGACCCACCCCCCACCCGCCAGAGGGCTCGGGAGATGGCAATAATTTTATCCAAGATGTCAAATCCAGAAGGAATTCCATAATTGAAGCATGTCAGGTTTGGTTCTGGACATCCTGGAATTTGAGGTGTCAGTGGACCACCTTACTGAAGATATTCTGATAGGCAATCGGGTATATGGGTCTAGAATATAGAAATGGGATCTGGATGGTAACAGAAAACAGGCAGCAGTTAAAGGTGTGTGTATATGAGACCCTTCTGGGAGAGAGCTTGAAATGAAATGAGGTAAAACCCAAGCACTAACTGTTTCCTGAAGTTCTGCTAAGGAGGTAAGGATGCTGGGGGCCGGACGGGGGAACAGAAGTTAGAAGCAAGCGTGCACAAGTCAAAGGAGAAACTCTGGATGTGCCAGGTGTTTGTAGGCTTATTGTGTTAAAGATTAGAAATACTTATGACTAATTGATATGACAACTAGTTAGAAAAAGCTAAAGATGCTGGAAATGTGGGGAAATCGATGCCACATAACAAAGTGACTTCAGCATTAAATCAAGTGAGCTCAATGGTTTCCCTTGCCCAGAGGACCCACAACCTTTGTCAGCCAAACACCAAGTGCCAGGCAGGATGGATCTATCAGTCTATAAACTGTATGAAGTCAAGTGGCTCTCTGGGGGAAAAAAATCAAAAAAAGTCTTCAAGGGCTTCCCTGGTGGCGCAGCGGTTGCGCGTCCGCCTGCCGATGCAGGGGAACCGGGTTCGCGCCCCGGTCTGGGAGGATCCCACATGCCGCGGAGCGGCTGGGCCCGTGAGCCATGGCC
>NC_041227.1:43890412-43915248 GCF_002837175.3 Physeter macrocephalus | reverse complement strand
CAGCAGAGGGAGCCCCGCATACCACAAAAAAAAAAAAAAAAAAAAAAAGTCTTCACTTTGCAATTATACCAACATGCATTTTAGATGGATAACACACAAAAGGAACTAAATGTAAAAACTGGGTTATGTCTTGTTAAGTTCCATTACATTAAAACGGAATCACAAGAAGAAAAAAAAAAGTCAGATTTCTACAGAACGTTTTAACAGGAACCAATGCAAGCATTGTCCTACCATCAGAATGTAAACCTGAATGTCCCCATGAGCTGCAGAAGACACGACAGCAGAGAAAACCCAGAGAGAGGTCTATGGATTGTGGGAAAACATCACAAGCAAGGAGGTGAGTACAAGAAAACCACCTACTCTGGAAGCAAGGATACAGATGAGGGTATCAGCAGTTGGGCTGCTGCTCCAAGCAAGCAGCTCTGGAGCCCAGAACAAAAACATCTGGGGTGGGCTGGGGGCTCTCCAGACTCAAGAGAGAAAGACAGCTTCCATTTGTGCCTAAGTTTTATGATTCTTTTTTTTTCAGTCAATATTTATTCATTTATTTTTAATTTTTATTAAATGAGTCTCTAAATTCTATAGTACTTTACAATTTTCAAAAGTTTCACACACATGATTTCATACAATCTCATAATAACCCTTTTTTCCCCCCAACTCCCGTATTTCCCCTCCCCCTTTTCCTCTCCCCATTGGTAACCACTAGTTTGTTCTCTATATCTGTGAGTCTGCTTCTTTTTTGTTTTACTCACTAGTTTGTTGTATTTTTTAGATCCCACATATTTGTATTTGTCTTTCTCTGTCTGACTTATTTCACTCAGCATAATGCCCTCCAAGTTCATCCATGCTGCTGCAAATGGCAATATTTCATTCTTTTTTATGGCTGAGTAGTATTCCATAGTTTATATATTCCACATCTTCTTTATCCATCATCTGTCAGTGGACATTTAGGTTGCTTCCATACCTTGGCAACTGTAAATAATGCTGTTAAGTTTTAGTATTCTTTAACTCATCCTTTCTCTTTACCGAAAAATTTACTACAGAGGCTATTTCAATAGGTTTGCTACCAAATGAATAATAATGGTTGCAGGTTGAGTTCTCTGGGAAACAGACCCTGCGTGCAGTTAGAAGCCCTAGTGGTTTATGGGGAATAGCATCTGTGAAAGAGAAACAGACCCCCACACAGAGCTCACAGTCCGTTAGAGGAGCCCCACATGCCTAAGGATGGTTAGGCCACTGTACCGCTGCCTCCCTCAGTCACTGGCTAGGGTCGTGATGGGAAGAGCATGGCCGTGGCTGGAAAGCTGAAGACGGCGCTGATAGCCGGGGGCTGGGGTGACCCCACTCCTTGCAGCCAGGCTGGAGGGGATTCGAGCTGCACTCGTCTCTGTCTGCCACAGTCATCTTCCAATGACTAATCAGGATATTCTCATATCAAGAGGCTGAAGTTCTAAAGAAGTGCACCCTACTTCGGGGATAGGGTCTCTGTTGGCTTCACTTCTCATCGGCTGGCTGCAGCCTCAAGGGGATGGGAGCTGGACAGCTGAGTCATCCCTGCACATCTTCTGCCTCCTTGCATCCAGCCCGCTCTCCCAGAGTGAGCAGGAGAGCAGCGACTTGGTGTCCTCCTCTGTCACGCTTTCCTCCAGGGGGATTTGGCACCCCACCTACATTCCAGGATCATCTTCTGGGCCCATCTTGCGACTTAATCTAAAAATTTCGTACAGCCGAGGCTGAGAAAATTACTCTAAAGAGTTAGGATAGAGCTCATCTTGGACAAGACAAATGCCTGGCATGCCCACTGGCTCTTCAGATCTTCACTGTAGTCAGGAAACCAAGTTGGCACTGAATCATGCTCTTCAGCTTTCCAAAATACATATTGGTCTTCTTGATTTAGGTTTCTTTTCTTAGTATGCAACAAAGACAAATGTCTTTTTAATGTAAAGAAGGACAAAGGATACAGCAAGATGGCGGGCATCTGGATGCTTGGATGCTGTCAGTTGGCCACAGGTAGACTCAACTTGTTCTGAGGATGGGTCTATACCATCATCACCACTTCTGGATAAAAGTTTTCAGATTTACAAAATGGATGGACTTTAAAGATACTCAAAAATAAACTCAGTAAGGTTTGGATAGGAAACACCATGCCCAATATCTGAGCTACTAAGAACATTCCCAAATGGATGTAATCTTATACAGCAACTAGAAGGCTGAAACTACCCACACAGATGCTTTCAGCACTCAAATATGGCAAGGGCCATTTTTTATGCATTAAAGTCTATGAAGTCAATAAAAATAAAGCCCCAAACAACCATCTGTGTCTAAATGCTAAGCCTGTCCCTCAGAGAGCCCCGGATGAAGCCTACCTCTATGGAGGCAAATACAATAAGGTATTGCAACTGCAGCCCACATTCCAAGCTACACTACCGCGAATGCCACATAAGCTACTGACATCTTGTTTGTAGTTTCGCTGGAGAGTAAACTTTAAAAAGTGCAGGAAAGCCACACAGTGTGAATAAATATTACTTTTCTGAAGAGCACATGGCCGTAGTTAATGCTCAGCGCTCAGCTGCATCTACATGGTAATCCATTAGAGCACACTCGCAATCGAAATTTGGTATCACTGCTGCTCAGCACGTCGGGGAATCAGTCATTCTTTTACCTGATTATCCATAGTCCTTTCTTCTCCAGAACCTACTGCATGACCAGGAATAATGTGAAATGGAAGCTGTAGTTTATACAAGATGCTATCGTGTACTTTAAAACTGTTGATCTTCATTTAATTTGTGTGGGCAACTTTTTTTTTGTCAAATTATTCCAGATGATTGCAACATATCCCAGTAGATTCACATTTGATTTCGATTCCACTTAGAAGAGTAGGTCAGTGAAGAAGAAGGAAAACATGACATTACTCACTGTGACGCAAGGTAACGTCCGTAAACGATGACCAACTAAACCTGTTATACCCACAAGTACAGAACGTGGGAGCAACTCTCCCTGAAACCAGCCACGTGGCACAAGGGTGCGAGGTACAGAAAACACTGACCAGGGAGAAAACAGAAAGTTCAGTTTGGAAGAACGGAAGTCTTAGTCACTTGGCCTTTTGAGTAATAAATGTTTGGAAAACTTATGATGAGACAGGGCAGATGGGTTTACAGGAACCATCCTGTGAATGCCTGGGCCACGCGTGAGGGGGTCTCAGAAGGACCCCTGTGAGCAGGAGTCCGCCGGCCTGGACACTCCCGGGGTGACCTCTGGACACAGCAACGTGTCCTTCAGCTGTCCTGGGCCTGGCCACTCCTCTCTCACTAAAAATGACCCAACTATTTAATGCGGACAAAACCTTTTCATTGAATTTTGAGTGTCAACATTTGGGACTTCAAAATGTAAGAGAAATAGAGCTAAAATAACGAACTGCATAATCTTAAAAATAAGGTGACTATATTTTTAGGTAAAAAAGTCATGCTTTTTTTCTTATCCCATGTCCCGTTCTAGCTAATCACTCGCCATGCTGTTACCGAGCCAGGAAAGCACAGCTCCATCTTCTTACATCCTTTTCAATCTTTAGGACCGAACTCAAACTTCACCTCTTGAGAAGGGCCCACTGCAACCTCCCCTCCAACACATCCCTCCCCAGTGAGATAGGAACTGGGCCCGCTCCACCAGCAGCTGCTGGATTCCTTGAGAGAAGAGACCCCCTATGAGCCATCTGGTACCCCTAACACCCAGAACAGTGGCTGGCAATAATGTTTCTTAATGAGCACTGCATGCACAAATAGATGAAGGAATGAAAAATGAAAAAAAAAAGAAAGGAAGACAAAGGGGATTCTAATTTTGTGCATGTGTACAAGCAGACACAAGAAAATGCCCACGTTTAAGGAAGGTGCTCATACTCTGACATCGTAGAAACACAGAACCTGGAGAGCAGGCATCTGATAAAGATAAATGAGAATACAACTGTGCTTAACAACCTTACAGTAAATCTTAATACTTGATTAGATCATCATTCAAAAGGCAAGACTTGTCTCGGCTAATGAGAAAAAAAAATATTTCAAAAGACTTAAAACACAAGGCAAAGACATCTAAAGGAAATATGGAATGTAAAAAAAAAAGAGAGGGGGGCATCTAATTTCACCCTCCTGCATTCCAGAAATTGACCAATATAAAAATGTTAGAAAACTTCATTAAATAATGAAAACCCAGAAAGGGTAAAGGATCCCATCTCTAAGCAAAACACTCAGAGGAATTACTGCTTAAGGCATAAAGGAAACTGCAAAAAGGCGCGGTGGGTGGGGGCCCCCTCCCGTGAAAGCAGAACATAACTAGAATACGCAGCAAAGGAGGAGACCACCCTCAAGAGGAATGGGTTCCTCCTGAAATAGATTTGCTGCAAGAGGAGGATACTTTTTTAGAAATTCTGATGCACATTCTTAAGCAACCCAAGAGGACACTGAATCTTTTTTAAGATCTAGGTAAATAAAAGCAGCAGATGCACCAGTAAGTGACATTTGAAATCAGAAAATATCACGTGCAGATGAAAACCCGGAAAACACGGATCTAGAGTCTGCCGCGGTTTCCCACCATAACCTCGCGCTGAGACAATGCGCATCCCAAGGCCGCCCTAGAACTAATAAGTTGAACATAGATAAATGTCTAGACGTAGCACGTTCCAAGCTGCAAATTGAACATATAATTAAAAATCCTACACAAATCTAAAAAGAACAAATGGATTATCCACAAAGGAACAAAACTCGGGCTGACCTCAGTCTTTCTCTCTGCAACATTAAGCTTCAGAAGACAGCGTGGTCAGCTGCTCACTGCAGGCCAGGCCGAGAAGAAGGGGCACCAGAACACAGACACACATGGAGGACAGGAGTCCCACAGCAAATCAGATGCCTACATGTGAATCCAGCATGTGATACAGAGAACTAGAGTAAACTACAGCTCTTTTGAAAAGCAAATAAAATTCAAAGTATTGAGAAAAAAAGATGATTCGAAAAGCGTAGAGCCAGCTGTATGTGTTTGAAGTTTAAAAAAACAAGATATTCTAGAGCTGGGAGTTTATCAGCCACACACCTCACTTCCTCAACATACTAAGTGATTCATGTTCCAGCAAATAAAGAGATTAGTTAAAATAAACAATCCAAAAACAAGGATGCAGGTGCATAAACACTATGAACAATGAGCTATATTTACATAATTGGAAATAATGTGGGTATGAAAAATAGAGTAAATCCTCGAAATCATTAACATAAGAGAAATAAATTCTAAAAAACATTAAAATAATCTGACTATAAAATGCTTAAAATAGGTGAAAAGTAAGAAGTACAAAAGATATGTGGTGTTAAAGTAAAAGTACCACCAAACACTGCTTTATTCTTGATACGGATAACAAAAAGAAAAAGGTTCAAATAGCATTTTGTTAATTTAAAGACAATTATTGGAATGATAGAAAAGTGAAAGTATATCTCCCAAGTTGCAAAGCACTGAAAGTCAGTAACCTCTCCCCCAAAAAACAAAAGTAGAAAAAAAAAAAGTTTAATGTTAATTATCACATAAAAATAATAAATATAAATAAGTTAAATTCCTCTACCAAAGACCAAGTCAATCAGAACTGGCTTTCAAACACAGAAAGATGAACAATAAAATACAGAAAATGACATAGTAGCACATAATTTTACCCATAATATGTGGTCTTGCCCTGAATAACCCACTCACTGGAACACACCCAAGAGGAGTCTTCTTTTCACACAAGGATCTGACACAGGAAACCTCAGTCACAGTCAAATCTGCTGAGCTCTTCTTCAATTCCAGCTTCTATTTTCTGGCTAAAAACTGTATTTTTCAGATCTTTTCAATTTTGATACCAACACAACCAGTTGTCTGTCTTTTCTGTGCCATTTTTCACAAAATGGAAAAAAAGAAATCACTTCTAGAGCGTTTCCAGGTAAGTGGAAAGTAGAGAAATAACAACCCCCCAGTGAGATGCCAGCACGTGGTCCCCACCCTCCCAGAACCTTCGAGGATTTAAACGTCCGCTTCCCCACAGTTAGAAAGTGTCGCAGACCTGCAGTTGGCTCACGACTAGCCCCTTTGCCAAGTTCACCCGGCGAATGCCAGGGTCTGCGGGAGCAGCTGGTGCTCAGCAGGTTTACAGCCTATCCTGTGTCGGGAGTACATCACACACCGGGTGTCACTCCGTGACAGCCACCACGCCATATCCAAGCAAAACAAGCCACAGAAAACTGACAACACAGCAAGTCTGTGTACAACTATCTCCTAAACTGGCAGACAAAGAAACCAACTCGTCCAAACTGTGTTCCCATATGAATTCCAATCAATTTAAAGGGAGAGAAAAAGCTCTTTACGTATCTCCTGCTGTTCTAACAGTAAATACAACGTGCTCGAGTTTCACTGTGAGGTTTCCATACGTGTAGTCCTGATGCAGTTTCTACCCTCTGCCCTTGCAGGGTTCCTGGAAGCATCTGCTGGTGCTGCCTTTGGGCGACCCACTCCTGAAGGTGTCAGCTACCCAGGAGAGCGGGGCCAGGGCACCCGGGCTGCAGCAGAGAAAAGGGGGAATGTAATTTCACACAGGCGCAAACAGCTCCAGACATCTCTAGTTTCCCTTCCTCCGAGGTAAACTGAGTAATTCAGTATATCCTGTTGGGTCAATCCCAAGTTTCTCACCTGGAAGTCACAAGGCATAAGGAAAACTGTAGTCTTGGTATTAAATTTAGAGTTAAAATGTCCATTGAAAATGGCTCCTTTCAACTCAGACACTCATCTCAAATTATTAACACGCTGTAATAAGATAATCAAATTGTAACTACAAACAATGCATTCACAGAATTCTAGAAAGGACTCGATGTTTATGCTTTGCTTCCATCTTCCAGTCTGCAGAGATCATAAACATTTCATGATCAAAAGCAGACACCAGAATAACCATGTGCTACACAGAACAGAAGACCCAGGCCCTGTGTTCTGTTATGTCCCCAGCATCCCGTACAGGACCCGGCACTGAGGGGCGATTACTGAGCTAACTCACCACCACAAACAACACCTGAGACCAGGGAGAAAGGGCACGACGGGCCACCCAGCCTCCACTGCAACCCCGGCCGAGGAAGTCTCAGGGGATGTCGGGGAGCAGGTCACACTCTGCCGTGACACGCACACCACCACCTGGACCCCCGACCAAGGGCCCAATGTTGATAAAAACAGCAAGCATGACTAACGCTATGAAGAAAGCCAGAGCAATTCTATGTCTCTATGATCACTTTAAATATACGTAACACATTAAAATAAACCCCGATGTCGTAAACATGACCAAGTATCCTGGTCACGCTTGCCAGCTGGAACTCAGGGCGGCTTCGGGGATGGAGAGGAGTATCTGTCGGCCCAGTTCTCCAGGAACTGTGAGCTGACCCTGACTTTTCTCAGCTGCAACAGTCATTTAGAATTACGGCAATGACCCAGGAGCCGCATTCAAAGTTGGAATCATTCCTTTAGACAAACAAGCAAAAAAGTCCACTGAAGCATCCAAATCTTTGAAATTCTCAATAAGTACTTAAATTCCAAGAATTGAAGAGGAATCTGGTTTTCATGTTCATTTTATTTGTTCTTGTCCCTACTCCACTCACCAGCAGTAAAGTGGTCTTTACGGGAAAAAGAAATAAAAAGCACTAACAGCGTGAGAGGCCCGCGAAGTCCTGGCCCTCGGCGTGGGGAGGGGGAGCAGCCCTGGAGGTTTTCTGCACGCTGCACAGTCTGGAATAACTAATGACAAATAAAGCAGGGGCGAGCAGGGCTGTGGAAACTACTTAATTGTAAAAATACAATTCTGCTGCCTTGCTCTGTGTTATTTGTTCAGAACAAAAAAGGGCCGTGACTTAATATCCTGCAGGTCATCTGCCCTGAATGCATAGACCTGGCCATGATTCAGTCCAAGCGTTTCCCCTGAACCTCCACAGGAGCTTCTAATTTGTTTTCATTTTCAAAGAGTTAGAAAAGATAAACAGTTCCACCAAAAGAAGAAGGATGGTGGGGGAGGCGGAGAGAGGTTGGGAGGACAAACATCTCAGAATTGCTTATAATCCTATTATATCCATAATTCTAGTTTCTCTTCAGGCAATTCTTCTTCACTGTTAATATCTGAAGCAGAATGAGGTAATTAAGTGTGAAAAGATAAATAAATGCGTGTGTATGGTAAATACAGTTAATCCTCAAATCGCGGGCACAGGGAAAGCAACTGCACAGAGTGAAGACCAGCACATCATGTCACCTCCTCTCGCACAACCCCAGGCACCTCACCAGTCCAGCTGAATTATCATCATCTGGAAAGCTATTAAAAGTCCTTTCCCCTATTTTGAGGAAAAGAATCTGAGGCTAAACCCACTTCTATATAAGCTCCCTTGGAACACTGAAGAACCAGAGAGCCTGGGTTGAATTCCATTAAAGTCAGACAGAGATTCCACTAGAGCCCTGGATTCCCAGCCGGTCAGTAACAATTCCCCAACGTCAGCACGCCCAGCAAGGCTGCCACCCACAAGTCCCCTCCAAGCCAGCATCACTCCCACAGACGCTAGGTAGGAGGCTTGTCAGACAAACTGTCATCTTTGCTAGTAACGGAAAAATAACACCTGAGGACCCCAGTATCACCCGTCCTCCTCTGTTGGCCCCTGAAGAAGCCCCATGTCACCTGAGCTCTCTGGGCAGCTCACCGCTGGCTCTGATGTCCAGTCCTCTCCAACCAGAACCTCCCACCACAGGAAGGGTGAGGAGGACCAGCGGGCACTGCCCTGGGAGGACACCGACAGTGTTTTCTTTATCTCGATGGGTGGCTGGAGGGAAGGGGAGAGATGAAGTACAAACCCATTTGACTGGCCCTGGTTTATACTATTATTTTCATCTTAAAATAAGCATGAAAAGAGTAGGATGAAATCTGGTGTGGCTTTTCAACCCTGTGTCTGCAGAACGCCACTCTGGGGCCCTGCTTCCCCACCCAAGAAGGCAGGTGCGCATGCCCCTCGGCCAAAGGCATGTTCCGGTAAAACTCTAAACCTGCAGTGGAGTCCCCTCCCCACGAGGAGAGGGACAGGCCACATGCTGAGGACTTAACCAGGTGTCTGACAAAGAGGAAACAAGTCTTCCAGACGAGGTCGCCAGGCTCCGTGGGAAGACGCCACAACCTCTCTGTCTAATTGGCAGCCACAAGCACAAGTGTGGCTATTTAAGTTTAAAAATCAAATCAAACTACTTACAATTAAAATTTATGTTGCCCAGTCACACCAGCCACATTCCCAGCACGAAGTAGCCCATGTAGCGAGTGGTCACCTAGCTGCATGCAGAATATTCCCATCGTCCCAGAAAGTTCTAGTGAACAGAGCTGCTCGAGAGAAGAAAGCAACTGAGGTGTTGAGATACTCAAAGGCTGATCAAAGTGATTTGATATTAAAACTAAATAAAAGCATGAAACTAAATTTCATGCTGAGAAAGACTTCCCCGTGAACTTCTTATTTTGAAGACGTCTTGTTTGGAGACTTCCATCAAAGCTACCTTTGTGGGACCCTAGGCTGCTGGCAGAGCTGAAGAGCCCCCAGACCTCATCTGGTCCCACCCCTGCCGCAGGGACGCGGACCCCAAGGCAAAGGAAGGTTCATTGCCTCAGTCAGGGCCGCAAGGCTCGCCGTGCCAAAGCCAGATCCAAACCTCGCCAGCCCTTCTGCTACCTTTCTCTCCTCCCCTTTGTCCAGGGAGTTACAGGCGAGAAAAGAAAATATTTTTAATATAAAAATACCACATAAACCCCATGGGAGATAAGTCGAGAATTTAAGAGGCTTTAATCCAACAATAAATATTAACAAGTGCCAGTCGGTGTGGGGCACACAAAGGATTACAAGGGGCCCCAGGAACTTCCTAGTCTCCGTAGGAATCTATGACACCTGGAGGGAAAACCAGGAACATCCGGCTGTAATGCAACGGTAACAAGTGGGAGTGCATTTTACAAGTTGACAGAAGAGAATGGGCACCTCTAGCTGGAGCTGCCAGGAGAAACGAGGGGTCTGAACACAGCCTGAAAGACTGGGCCGGAAGAGCAGGAGAGCAAAGGGCAGGCCCTTAAAAGAGAGCTGCATAAACCAAGAGGTAGGAGTGAAACTGTGTGCAAAGAGGCCAGGGGGCAACAAGCCAAGTGCGGGTGACAGTGCTCTCACAGAGTGACCCCAACAGCCAAACAGGGAGCCCCAGGGACTCCGATTGTGAGACCAGCTCCCGCCACACTTCACAGGATAACAAGAACCCGTTCAGCCTCTAGGAAGGAAAAAAACAGGGTTTATTTAATCTGGTGGGGTAATTTAGATAAATTCAAAAATAAGGAATCTAGAAATCAAATGTCCTGTGTATCTGTGATTTCTAACTCTGTGATATTTGAAAAACAGATGAATAAGTAGCATTCTGAGGCCAGGATATGTGTAAGTTTTAATATGAAACCTCTTCTGCTGATGTACATTTTAATTGGGGACTGGGAGGCTGGGGAAATGCCTTGCTATCAAACTCTATCCAAATTACCTCATTTCTCTACCAAAGCGGGGATGACATACAGCATGGCAGATGGCCTGAAACAACATCTAAGAACTGTATCTTCCTGTTTTCTGTATTCTTGATGCTCTGACACCTGGGGCCCTGCTGCACAGGCAGGAGCTGCCCTCCCAGGTTAGTGAATTTCTGGGAGTACCTGCCAGCACACCTTTGATATGCAAAGCAGCCAAGCCCAAATCCACACCTCAGCCACCTCCTTTAATGGGATCTCACACTCTGGGACACTATCCCCTGCCCGCATCGCCTGGCGACCAGGTACTGAAAGCTGGGGACCGCCCCCAGAGCCCAGAGCCTGCAGCAATTATTCACACTATCCAATCCTAACCTGCTCAGCCTGCTGGCGACCTCGCCTGGCCCATTCCTTCCTGCAGAAACCAGCTCAGTTCCTCTCTCTGCCTGCTCTTTTCACCTTGGAGCTTCTCTTTATGGCCCTACCTGACGCGCCACGCCTCCTGCTTCTAAGGCACTGGACACACTGTAATAACGTCTTCCTTTCATGCCAATCATTTTCAGGTCTGTGTGTCTTACCACACCTGATTAAAACAAATCCCAGGAACCATGAACACCTCTCAACTGCTGAATGCAGAAGGTGCTCGAACTCAAGTGAATTATTTGATCTTGAAACCCATTCACCAGGTGCCTTACATTTTTACACCAACCCTCCTTTTCCCCTATGTAGGCAGCCACCTCAAGGGCCACCATCTAAGTGTCACTTCTGAAAAGGGCCTTTCAGAATTTTCTGACTCATAAGGTGGTCACTGGAGCACCGACATATCCATTCTCACCAGTGGACTCTTCAGTTTACCATGAAACGTTAAGACGTGCTCCATGCGTGCAGGGCATTCCATCCATCCCACTGCCATACCCCCAGCACCTAGAAGTGTGCCTGACACACAGCAGGTACCCAATAAACGTGTCTAATGAATGAATGACCTGTACAAGAATAGGCACGTGTTGGTATAGGTGGCCCATGGAATACAGCTTGAATATCGAGACTTCTAAGTGGTGAGCAGCCTGGCGCTGAGCTAAGGAATGGGTTCTAGAGTGAGACCAGAGGTTAAATCTCTATCTACCATTGGACAGATGTGCAATCTTGGGCAAGTCACCTGACACAACCAAGCCCCCAACCTTCCATTGATAAGAACTCGAAAGACTGAACCTATTTCCAAGGGAAAGGATTAAACAGGATGGCCTGAGTAAAACATTTACATTCTGGTCAAGTCAGCAACGTTGATTCATTTGATGGGGTCCCACACCATCATCTCGCAGGCCCATCTGAAACACATGGCAATGACAGATGAAATATCTTTTTAAAAGAAGAGTAAAATTAAGGAGTCATAACCTCAATTAGACGTGACACACATCTCCATGAACCAGCAACAAGAGAAACTCCAAGTGGTACAGAGATTTGAAGCCACAGGCAATGGTAGTTGGAGGTCAGCTTCTGAGGGGTACAGTGCTGCCACCCAACATAAAGATGGCAAGGTCCACCCGCTGCCTGAAGGAGACTCGGACTGGGCTGGCAGCCTTGACTGTCACCACTTGCTTCATCTGAGCAGTGTGATGCCTTCGGTAGCTCACTACATTGAAAAAATGACTGTTTCCTGTCTCAAAGGTTCCCTTCCAAACAGCCCTGACTCACAAAGCAGACAGCAGCTCTCCTAAGACTGCTCTTTCCTGCCTTCTTAACTCCCTTACCTCCGTGCTTTCTTTCAATCCATTTCTTATTTATAGACAGTCTTTACATGGTATCCCTTCTGTGATTTAATATGTCTTAATAATACCACTTTTTCTAAAGGAAGCCTTTCCCAATTATTTACACCTTGATAAGTAGTTACCGTCAAATCCTCATAAACCATCTCTTTACGTGGCACTAACTTGTAGAAGGTAGCGATGAAGTTACTTAATTCTCAGAACGAACCATACAAATTACAACCTACCTTCTGAAGCTAGAGACAGAGAGAGAACATAAACAAAAACAAAAGCAATGCAAGTTCATTTTTCATTCATATTTACTGTGCCAAATGAAGGTTTTATGAAGCTTTGAGTAATATATATTTGTTCTCTTATATAGGCAACACATCCCCTGTAGATAGTAATGTATGGGGAGTAACACCCTCCTTAATCTAGACTTTCTGGACACGAGGAGAAGGTGTTGAAACCCCCTCTGTGTGGGTACAGGACTACAGGCTCTGATGGGCTTTCCTGTTGCAGGACAGTGACAGCAAAGGTAACTGTTATTGGGCTTCGGAGGACACAGGGAAACTAGCAAGGGACTTAAAAAGCAGTGAGAGAGGAAGCAGGAGGGGAGGGAACACCAAGTACACAGGAGGATCTATGGACATCTGTGCGCTCCAGACACCGTGCCCATCCCAAGGTGGGTGTGAGGAACCGAACCTGGGATGCCAGTAATGATCCAGGACCCTCAAGTGGAGCCAAAGTGATCCCAAATAACAGCACTCCCAGACCCCCTGCAAAAGCAAAGACAAACCCTCCAGAAAAAAATGGGATTCTCCAGAAAAAAATGGGATTCAAACCAGACCCCCAGCAAAAGCAAAGACAAACCCTCTGGAAAAACAGGATTCAAGCAGATTAAATCTGCATCCGATGAAATCTGATCTCAAAATCATATCACAAAACATACAAGAAAAGAAGCCATTGTGAGAGATGGTAGAAATAACCAATAGCTTTCGACAACCAAAGACAGACTTCAGATAGAAGAATGATCAGATACAGAGCATGCACTCTTCCATGATAAATGTTTCAGAAAATAAAAGATGTCTAAAAATGAACAAGGATCAAGAAACCATCAAAAGCAACCAGCCACATATGAATATCAAACCAAAAGAAGTTAAAACATAGAAATTAAAAGCTCAGTAGCACAGTGAAGCAGAAGATTAGACCCAAATGGAGAAAGCGCCCTGGGGAGAGACAGCCGAGGCCGCCTGGCAGAGCACAAGGCCAGGAGACAGGGTGGGGAGGACGGAAGTGAGCCTGAGGGATGTAGAGGACAGACCAAGAAGTTTGCATGGGAATCCTAGAAAGTACGGCCAGAAAGAAGAGCAAAGAGTCAATATTTGAGAAGAAAGTAGCAGAGAATTTTACAGACATTATAAAAGATTTGAATCCAGAAATACAGGAAGCACACAGATACCAAGCAAGAAATTTTCACTAGACATTTCATGGTGAGACTGAAGAACCAAAGAGTAAATTAAGACAAGAATGTTAAGATAAGCCAGAGAGAAAAGGCGTTTAAAGGAACAGCAATTAGACTGAGAACAGAGCTTAAAACTGCTGCGACGGCAACTGAAAGATAGTAAAATTATACCTGTAAAGTGTAACATAAATGCTTTTATTACTACTACTACTTCTAATAAGAAGAAATAGCAACAGTTTGGAGACAGCGAAAATTAATCAAAAGCAGATAAAATTGAAGGGATTATGTATGGCTCTTAAAAGAAGGACTGTGCCCATAAGTTTTAAAACCGGTGACAAGACCAAATTCCTTGAATTCTTAGAAAAATATATAATCTACCAAACCAGAATCAAGAAGAAATATAAAACCTGAATCATCACAGAATAATCCAAAAACTATTAAAGAAATGAAAGGAGGAGTTAAAGTCCTCCCACTAAAAAAAGCAAAACCAAAAAAGCACCAGTTTCAGATGGTTTTTACAGGAAAGACTAAAGAAATTTCCAGGAGCAGATGAGTCCAATCTTATACAAACTATTTTATATAATACAAAAAGAACAGACACTTGACAACAGGTCCTGAAACCTTTGTAACAGGATCATTCAAAACAGTATGAGGAAAGGAAATCCAGACCAACCTCAGTTGTGAACATAGATCCAAAAATGCAAACATAATACTAGCCTTCCCAAAACTCAGAACTGGAATTCACCACATTAATATTCATGAAGAATCGTCTTAATCAATGCAGAAAAAAACTTTTGAAAACTTCAAAACCCATCTATGATTTTTTTATAAATCTTACCAACCTAGGAATAGAAACAAACTTCCTTATTATGATAAAGAGTATCTACCAAAAATTTACAGAAAACATTATTCTTAATGATGAAACGTTAACAAAACTCTCTTTAAATCAGAAACAGGAAGACCACCTTTATCATTTCCATTTACCAGCGCGCTGCAGGGCCGAGCCAGTGGAGGAAGACAAGGAGACCAGAGTCACCTTTATTCCCAGACGATCTGCCTACCTACCAAGAAAACCAAAACCATCTAGACAAAATGTTGAATTAAATCACATACATCCACCTGACCCGGGAGTAGGAATGGAATGAACGAAACAGCACTAGATTCAAACACACAGATAAAGGTTAGAAATAACGTTGACTGTGCACCAGATGAGACCATGTTTATGATACTCAAAACCAAACAAAACCCCATGGTGCATTGTTTAGGGGTACAAATGCTTGTGGAAAATCATCTTTGAAAAGAAAGGGAATGGCACAAAGGGCAGGGCATGGCTGCCTTTGCAGCAAAGAAGGGATGGGGTCAGGGGAGAGGCAACTGCCGCTTCTGGATCTTAAACTGGGGGGAGGGCAAGGGGGGGCAAGCATGCAAGCTTTACCCTCACGCTTCAGAACTTGCATACGGGGACTTCCCTGGTGGTCCAGTGGGTAAGACTCCGTGCTCCCAATGCAGGAGGCCTGGGTTCGAAACCTGGTCAGGGAACTAGATCCCACACACATGCCACAACTAAGATCCCACACGCGGCAACGAAGATCCTGCGTGCAGCAACTAAGACCGGGTGCAGCCAAATAAATATTTTTAAAAATAAATAAGTTTATATGACCTTTTCGAAGAGCAATTTGGCAATACCGATATTTAAAATGTGCATACAACTTCCCATCTAGGTACCCATACAGGAAAAATTCTCCCACAAGAAAAACAAATCAGAAGAACATTCTTAGCAGCATTGTTTGTAAAAGAGGAAGGAAGGGTATACATATCCATTATTTTTACTTATCTTCAAGTAAAATTAAAGATCTAAAATACCGTATTTTTGACAAGAATCTTAAAAGCTAAATGAATTAATAAAAACTTACTTCAAAAAGAAAGAGGATGGAGTCCAGCTCCTCCCTTTGTGACTTATTATTCCCTGGAATATATAAAAAAAAAAATCAGTTATCATGACAATGTACAAATTTTAGGATATTAAAAATTATGCTGAAAGGTATCTTAAAACATTCAAGCCTCAACATACAGACATTCAGTCAAAGATCCCGGGAGGTGCTGTGCAGCCTGCGTTAGGGATGCAGGTGGGTGACGGAGCCAGACTGCCCAGGGCCACGTTTAGCAGAGCTGCTCCTTGCTAGCTGGCTTTCTAAGTTTTAATCAACAGTGGAGCATCTTGCCCCGCAACAAGAGGGATCCACTTCTCCAGCCCTTGAATCTGAGAGGCCCTGTGACCTGCTCTGCTCCCTGAAGACAGCAAATGTGAAGCGAGCTTGAAAAGCCTTCTGCACCTGTGAGCGTGGAGCCCTAAGGCCACCGTGTGAAGGAGCCCAAGAGAGCCTGCCAGCTGGGGAAGAGGGGCCACATGGAGGAGCACTAAGGCACCCTGGGCAGTGGCTTGCTAACCAGGACACGTGTGATTGAGGCCACCCGCCACCAGCTGGTCAGAGGCATGAGCCAGCCCAAACCAGAGGAATGCTCCAACAGACCCAGAAAATCACAAGCTAAATGACTGGTAGTTGTTTTAAGGTGCTCAGTGTTGGGATGGGCTGTTGTGCAATTTGTTACGCAGCACAAACTGACTGATGGTCTTGAACTGCTACATGTTCCTAAAGGATAGAAGGAGCAAAGGGGGGGAGGGGGTGGCCTTTTAAAAACAGGATTTTAGGTTGTAGGGGGTTTTTCAGATACGGATTTTAATTTTTTTCTTTGTTATTGATTGTACTTAGTATCCCATCTTTCTCCTCCACACACCTGTGAAAAATAGTGAAGTGGAACAGAGCTAGGAAGCAAGATAAAAATCACATAATTTCATATTTGAAATATCTACCACATTTGGCAAGAAAAAAAATTTAAGTTCTAGCTTAATACCAATTTATAAATCACAGGGGAAAAACCTGAGAAATTCATTTAAAAAGAACACATGTTGGTGTCCTGGGCACATGCCCACATGTGACCTGACCTACTAGAGGCCCTGAGCAGCGCTCCTTGCAGGGCCTGAGCATCAGCTGTGCGGCCTCCCCCAGACACCCCTCCATGCTCGGCCTCTGCCTCAGGTCTCACAGGAACAGCCAGGGGTCCACACGCTCCTCTCCACGGCCTCTTCTTTCCACGTGACCCTGTCTCAGCCCACCCCCACACCGGGCACCATCCGCTGCCTCCCGTTCCTCGGCCTACGACCAGGGAAACGCGTCCCCTAAAACCTTCCCAGGACCGCGCAGCTCCTCTGGCTTCATCCTCACACCTTCCCAAAGACACCTCCCGTGCAGCTCACTGTCTCACTGCCCAGTTGCTCCATCCCTGTCTGTCTGCCTTCCAATGCCACTGGCCGCTCAGAACGTTCCTCTCAATGACGACACCCTTCCCCGTCCTGCTGCTCCTTAACTCTCTGTATTGGCGGGCACTGCTGACCTTTCATCCCTTGAACTCCTCTATTCTCAGGCTTCCTGGCACCCTCCCCGCTACCCCTTTATTTTCCTCTGTCTGCCCAATAAAAGAAGGAATTCCCCCAAATCCCTGACTGCCACTCTCTCGCTCTGCATACACTCTCTCCCTTGGCAACAGGATGACTGCACCTCCCTTCTCCCAAGCTCCAGTCCCTATAATTTAACAGCCCACCTATGCCCAGGTGAGCCCCAGGCACCGCAGACGCAGACTGCCCAAAGCTGGGCTCACCCTCTCGCCCCTCACACCTGGCTCCCCTGCGGGGCTCCCTCTGCTGCAAGGGCAGCAGAGGAACCAGACTCAGCATCCTGAAAGCGTCTCTGGCTTCCCCCTCTGGGACCCCTCACGTCCACGTCTCACGATCAGTCGGTGCACCCATGGACCCCTGCCGCTTTCTCTGCCCTGAACCGCCACGTCCCTAGAGCAGGCATCCCCAGACCTCACACGGATGACAACATCAGCCTCCTAACTGGTCTTCCTCCCTCCGGTTCACTCACCACATTATAAGACACTGTCTTAGTAGCCAGTGTTTTCGAGAGCCCTGACCACCCAAAGAACAAAGTTCAAATGCCTTAACCTGGAACTGCAGGCTCCCCACGAGGCAAGCGTAAACCTCTTTCATGCATCTGATGTCGAGAGAAAAAGAAATGCTTTCCCCAGACATGCCCCAAAGATGGCCTCCCTGCCGTCGCTCATTCTCTACCCTCCGTCCCCAAGGCCACCTCGTCCCCAAACCTCCCTCGTGCACTCTACGGGAAATCAGCAGCCACAGATGGTGTATATACCTGACAACACATCTACTTTCTGACCTGTTCCACGGTGAACCATGCCTATGGCTTATTCCCTGACCCATCCACAACTACCACCACCTATGAAGCATGTTCAGCATCTGATACGTCTCCAGATTACTCTCAGGAATCTAGCCCAGTGCCTTGCTCATTGTCAGCTTCAAATCCTGGAGGGGTGAACAAATGAAAAATTAAACAGGAGAGGGAGACAAAGCTGCCAGGGCCAGGGTCCACAAGGCCAGGGTCCACAAGGGCAAAAGGAACCCTTCAGGATGCTAAAGCATGGATGGTCTAGGCCCCAGGTAGAAGATGCTCTTGCCTGTCTGTGAGCAACGCAGATGACATTTCAATGTCTATCTATCAACCTATCATCTGTGTTGTTTATTTAACGGGAGAAATATGAAATAGAACAGTGCTTCTCAAGCTTGAGAGCACATCAGTATCAGCGGAGGGCTTGTTAAAACACAAATTTCTGACTTTCCACCCGCAGAGTTTCTGATTCAGGAGGCTTAACGAGTGCCCAGGTGATACCCGTGCTGCTAGTCTAAAAACCACAAGACGCTCTGAGAGCCACTGGTACAGGGAAGGCGCTATGAACATGGCATCAAGAAGCCTGGTTGCAATTCCAGCTATACAATTAAATAAATAATCTGTGTGACCTCACGCCAGTGATATAACCTCTCTGGACACGGTTTTCTCAACTCTAGAATGATGACTGTGAAAAACCCAATCTCCTGAGCCCCTTCCAACCTTAAAACTCTGTGGTCCTGACTCAGTCACTCAGAAGTCAGTCATTCAGAACAATGGCACTTCTGTCCAACGCAGTACTGTAACTGTTTAAAAAACTGTGGTGGATATAAAGGTGCTAACATGCAAGGATTTCCAAAACACATTAAAGTGAAAGATGATGATGATAATGACAGCTAACAGTTACTGACCACGGACCACATGCCATGCTTTGTCCTGGAATCCCAGGACACGTGTCAACCCACTTAATGCTGACAGAAGGAAACTGAGTCACAGATGAAGCAACCTGTCCAAGGAGAAATAGCTAGAAGGGTAGGGCAAGGATCCAAACCTGTCTGGCTCCCCTGGCTACTCTATCCTGCCACCTAAGTACAGAGCAGAATGTGCAGCGTGACTTTCTTGGCTTGGTTTTCAAAGAATACTTCATGTAAGTACTGGGGTGGCCAAAAGTTTCATTCGGTTTTTTCCGGAAGATGGTCTAATAGCACTTAATTGTCTTAAACTCCATTCGAAACAGTTTTGTTAGATTGTATTGTGACAGCTGTCACATCAGCATGCATTTAAAAAAAGACATCAAAATTGGTGAATTTTTGTGTAGCCATTTTATTATTGAAGATGGAAGAAAAAAGCAACATTTTTGGCATATTATGCTTTATTATTTCAAGAAAGGTAAAAACCCAACTGAAACGCAAAAAAAGATTTGTGCAGTGTATGGAGAAAGTGCTGTGACTGATCGAATGTGTGAAAAGTGGTTTGCAAAGTTTCGTGCTGGAGGTTTCTCGCTGGATGATGCTCCACGGTCGGGTAGACCAGCTGAAGTTGAGAGAGATCAAATCAAGACATTAATTGAGAACAGTCAATGTTATACCACCTGGGAGACAGCCAACATATTCAAAATATCCAAATGAAGTGTTGGAAACCATCTGTACCAGCTTGGTTATGTCAATCGCTTTGATGTTTGGGTTCCACATAAGTTATGTGAAAAAAACCTTCCTGACCGTATTTCCACATGCGATTCTCTACTTAAATGTAAGGAAAACAGCAAATTGTGATGGGAGATGAAAAGCGGATACTGTACAACAATGTGGAATGGAAGAGATCGTGGGGCAAGCGAAATGAACGGCCACCAACCACACCAAAGGCCAGTCTTCATCCAAAGAAGGCGATATTGTGTATATGGTGGGATCGGAAGGGAGTCCTCTATTACGAGCTCCTTCTGGAAAACCAAACAATTAATTCCAACAAGTACTGCTCCCAATTAGACCAACTGAAAGCAGCACTCGACGAAAAGCATCCAAGATTAGTCAGTATGATCTTCCATCAGGATAACGCAAGACCGCATGTTTCTTTGATGACCAGGCAAAAACTGTTACAGCTTGGCTGGGAAGTTCTGATTCACCTGCTGTATTCACCAGACATTGCACCTTCGGATTTCCATTTATTCGGTTTTTACAAAATTCTCTTAATGGAAAACATTTCAATTCCCTGGAAGACTGTAAAAGGCACCTGGAAAAGTTCTTTGCTCAAAAAGATAAAAAGTTTTGGGAAGATGGAATTATGAAGTTGCCTGAAAAATGGCAGAAGGTAGTGGAACAAAAGGGTGAATAACCACCTGGGAGACAGCCAACATATTCAAAATATCCAAATGAAGTGTTGGAAACCATCTGTACCAGCTTGGTTATGTCAATCGCTTTGATGTTTGGGTTCCACATAAGTTATGTGAAAAAAACCTTCCTGACCGTATTTCCACATGCGATTCTCTACTTAAATGTAAGGAAAACAGCAAATTGTGATGGGAGATGAAAAGCGGATACTGTACAACAATGTGGAATGGAAGAGATCGTGGGGCAAGCGAAATGAACGGCCACCAACCACACCAAAGGCCAGTCTTCATCCAAAGAAGGCGATATTGTGTATATGGTGGGATCGGAAGGGAGTCCTCTATTACGAGCTCCTTCTGGAAAACCAAACAATTAATTCCAACAAGTACTGCTCCCAATTAGACCAAATGAAAGCAGCACTCGACGAAAAGCATCCAAGATTAGTCAGTATGATCTTCCATCAGGATAACGCAAGACCGCATGTTTCTTTGATGACCAGGCAAAAACTGTTACAGCTTGGCTGGGAAGTTCTGATTCACCTGCTGTATTCACCAGACATTGCACCTTCGGATTTCCATTTATTCGGTTTTTACAAAATTCTCTTAATGGAAAACATTTCAATTCCCTGGAAGACTGTAAAAGGCACCTGGAAAAGTTCTTTGCTCAAAAAGATAAAAAGTTTTGGGAAGATGGAATTATGAAGTTGCCTGAAAAATGGCAGAAGGTAGTGGAACAAAAGGGTGAATACCTTGTTCAATACAGTTCTTGGTGAAAATGAAAAACGTGTCTTTTATTTTTACTTAAAAACCAAAGGCACTTTTTGGCCAACCCAAGATGTATGGGCATAACCATAAACATATATAAACACATATTAATAACATATACAGGACACTCTGATAGTGGTTGCCTCTGCACAGCAAGACTGGGTGTCTGGGCAAACGGACACATCAGTTTTCATTCCAAACCCTTTAGTGGAATCTGGATTTTTTTTAATGGTGTGCATACATTACTTTTCTTTCTTTCTTTTTGAGTAAATTACGCCTCTGGAACTCATGCCTTCTGTGGGTTTCTTCTCCTATTTTCCCTTTGGCTGTTTGTTGTTCAGTTAACGCCCGTATGAGAGAAAGTTCAAGGGAAAGACACCAACCACTGTGAACTTGCAGCTCCGCTAAGCGTTTGGCAGGAAAGGAAGTGTAAAAGCATGTAACTTGTGGCACATGACACACACAACCTCTCAGAATTTCCTGAATGTTTATCTAAAAAAACAAAAAACTTTGTATATCAAAAACATTTTGTAGAAATTCTTACCTTTTAATTTCAAACTATTTTCCAGTGTTATAAAATTTTCATAGAAGATGAAATATATCTGAGAATAGTTGGTCTCAAAAAACTGCTTAAGATCACTTGCATCCACGTTATCTGAAAAGAAAAAGTTCCCATTTACAACAAACTTACACAATTATCAGAGTTCACAATCTTTTCAGAAATGAAGGAATGTAAAAACGAGCCATATCCCCTTATAAGACAAAACAAAGCAAAGTGTATTCCAGTCCACTTCTTCTTTCTCCACCTAAGGAGAGCTCTGAGGTGGCCTGGGGCACCTCCCCTCCCCATCCCAGACCTCAAGGTCAGAGCCTGGGGGCACAGCACCTACAGAGCAGCTAGAAGGCCAGGGGTAAGTGAGGGTCCAGGGAGGGACAAGATGACTTCCTGTTAGGGGTGGGGAAGTAAAAGTTCATGCAAGAGGTGGCTGCTAACCCAGACCATAAAGAGGGATGAGTCTGTACGGCTGAGAAACAACTCTGCCAGGAGCCCCGCACGACCCAGAATCTCCTCCCTCCCTCCTGGCTCCCGTGCCACCGCCCAGAGGACGGCAGGCCCTCCCCCGACACCTGCCCACGTCCACCTGGGCCACTCGTCACCACGTCCCTCCAGCTTCTACGTGACCCGTCCCACCCCTGCGTGGACACGGTGGACCCGCCATGTGCTCCTAGCCTCGTCCCAGCAGCGTGTCTCCCAGCTGCACCAGTGTTGCTAAACCAGGGCTGCGGGTGGATCGGCAGGTGGTGCAGGGAACTTAGCCCAAGAACAGCTTCCCCACACTCCCACCACCAGCCCTGGCCCCCGCAGGGGCCGAGCAACAACACAGCCAGCGTCCCTCGCAGCTCCGGTCAGTCACCCACTGTGAACACACCTCTGTACAGGTTCCTTAGCAGACAAGGTTGTCTGTGCGTTTACAGCAGTGTCCTGAACAAGGTGTTAGCTCTTTGGAAGAATACACCTTAGGAAACCTCAGGAAAATTAAAAACAGCTTCCTTAAAGTTCTACAAGATTACTCAAGAAAAAAAAGTGTGTCGCTATTCAATCTATAACAGAGTCATATCAGCTTTGGAGGGTCCCTAATGTGAATACGCATGAACACACCCACTGCTATGCTTACATTCCATAAAGTTAACACTCTTGCTGGTGAATCTAAAGAGTTGTTTCCCTCTGATAACTACACAGCGCCTTTCATGCAAAAATCTGCCCTGGTTCTTTGAAACAATGCACATAAGGTGTTGGTAAAGTCATAGGAACTGCCAATTTCACTTTCTGTTTCTTGCCACAAAATAACATTGAGCACAGAGCAGTGGAAGTTCCTAGTAACTAACCAGTTTACCTTCGCCCAAGCAGGTAACAATGACATCAGGATCCTTAACCCATGTGAATATTACCATTCTCATGAGCTACACAACGCTGCCAAGGAATCCTCAAGTGCCTCCTGCAGGATGTGTCAGTTCCAAGAGCGGGCTTTGTTCATGTTCATGCCAACACCAACCGCTCCCGGGACCGCTGAAACCTCCCCAGCCCCCCAGGCCAGGTCAGGGCCTCTGCTCTGGGGCCCACAGACCTATTCCTCCCCACCACAGATGGTGTCACACTGTACTCCACTCTTGGTGCAGCTCCTGACTTAGTTCTGATGGAAGGGTCTGTCTCCTCTGTTAGAGACAGTCCCCACCCTCACAGACCTCCTGTGTGTCTCAGCATCATCAGGCACCCTGCAGGGAATATAGCATTTAGCTCAATAGCTTCTTGAACGAACTAAATAAAAGAAACAGCCTATAATATACAATCACAGGACAGTGACCACAACTTGTAACCCATCAGGTCTCATGCCGATGGGAAAAAGTGGCCTGACCCTTCTTCAGATCCTTGGGGTTATCAGGAGAGAAATGTCAACCCTCTGCTGAGGACGCCCGATTCCGCTCTGCAGTCCCAGCTCTCGCGGCCCCTGCTCCAAGTGAGGGTCTAAAGGCTTCTCGTTCTCACCCTCACTTTCTGCTCTTCCCGCAGGAACCACCCACCGCGCTGCTCAAGCCAAAACCTAGTCCCCATCCCGGCTTCTCCCAGCTCCTTCCCAGCCCGTCTCCGGGGCGTGGGTTCCTCCACAGACCCACCGGGCACTGTACCCCCATCCCCGCCCACCACCCATCCCCGCCCATGGTCCCCGCATCCCCACTTCCCCTCCATGGTCCCCTCTCCACACTGCCGTCAACAGTAAAATGGAATAAACCAAATCAGACCATTCTTTTACTCAAAACCTTCCAATGGGCTCCAGTGGTGCTTACAATAAAATCCAAACCCTTTACCGTAGCCTGGCGGCCCTGCGGGCTTTCCTCCACTCAACGCCAAGCCCGTCCCACACCACTCTCTCTGCGCCCTGCACTCTGGCCGCCGTGGCTTCTTTCCATCTCCCAAGCTTCCCACACGTGTTCCCCACCCTGATCTTCGTCCAGCTCATTCCTTCTCATCCTTCAGGGCTGGGACCCCACACAACCTCCACAGAGAAATCTAAGGAGCTCCCGTGTCCCCAAGCATGTCCTCCCTCACCCACCTCCTCCTTCACGGAGCCTGGCGGGTGGGCGGCCAACTGCTCACCTGTGAATGGGCCGCAGCAAGCAAAGCATCCCCATGCTGAGGACATGGGTACACAGGTATGGCAAGACAGCACAGAAAGGTTATGGGCCACCAACAGTCTACCTTCCCTGGCCTCCCCGGTCCCTCAGAAACACTCGAGTGTCAGCGACCTGAGCAAAGAGGGTCCTTGTCAAGGCTGAGGGGCTTCATGGAGACAGAGACCCCCTCATGAGGCCGGAGTCCAGGCAGCAGCCACCTTCCTCCTCAGCCATTCACTGTCTTCCTTGTGGGTTAGGAGTGGATGGAGCTTAAAGTCCTCACAACAAGACAAGCAGACCCCCTCAAGGTCACCCAGCACACAGTGAATGAAGGGTGTAACATACGTAACTACTAGTTTATTTACCCATGTGAGGACCCCTCACTGGTCTGGGAGTCCCCTTCACATGATCCCTGCCCACAGCACTCAAGATTAGTGGAGGGCTTCCCTGGTGGCGCAGTGGTTGAGAGTCCGCCTGCCGATGCAGGGGACACGGGTTCGTGCCCCGGTCCGGGAAGATCCCACAT
>NC_041227.1:43850382-43890162 GCF_002837175.3 Physeter macrocephalus | reverse complement strand
CCGGAGCCTGTGCTCCGCAACGGGAGAGGCCACAACGGTGAGAGGCCCGCGTACCGAAAAAAAAAAAAAAAAAAAAAAAAAAAAAGATTAGTGGAAACTGTCTCATTTATTCACTTACTTCTCCACCGACCAGCACTCCACTAGAATGGAAGCCACATACGGGCAGGAATCACATCTGTTTTGTTCCCTGCTGTATTTCCAGCCCCAGGAACAGAGTTTGGTACCCGAAAGGTACTTGACACACATTTGTTAAATGAACAAACAAAAAATAAATATCAAATATTTTCTATCTCTACTTCAGAATCTAGAATGTTTCCATGATCTGTCTTATTTTTGAAAAACAAGACTCATCAGATGACTATTTACAAAGCACAGATCTTGGAGAAGGCAGGCACTGGGAGATGGCGTCCTGCAGAAGGGAACACAAGGGAGTATCACAGGTCTACTTTGTAACAAGGTAACTTTGAGAAGCAAAGATAAATAGGAGGAAGACTGCTCAGGAAGAAAACAAAAAAAAAGCCTATGACCACAAACTTCCTTTCGAAAGACACTCTTCATCTGTTCATTCAAACAAGACTGAGCCCTGACCCCTGCCAAATAGCCCTGCGCCAAATTCTGGGAAATTCAAAGAGAATACGGTACAGGGCCCTCCAGGGTACAGGAACACAAGTAAGTAACGGAGACGGCAGAGTGCCTGAAGCTCAGGCAGGGCAACAAAGCAGGGAGTGACAAGGCCACCTGGGGAGGTTGGGAACATTAAAAACACTGTACATTTATGCTTTGAAAGACACACTTTCATGACTGTATTTTATTTGACCCTCACCACAATCCTGTGAGGGGGATGGGGCAGGTGTGGTCAAGACAAAGAAACCTCAGGTTCAGAATCATCTGTAACCTGCCCAAGGTACCAGGCCAGTCAGAGACTCCCATCCGGGTCTCCAGCTCAAACCTGAGCTACACAAAGGCCTCAGAAACAGAAGGAAGAAGTCCAAACCAGAAATCGGGTCAGGAATATAGAGAAATACGTGTTCCCCTCGGGGATGGGATGTGCAGGAGATCCCGAGGGAGAAGAGCAGGGGGATGAGAGGACAGGTAAGACACGAGGGGAGACGCGACCCGGCTCCCCAAGAATGACCTCACAGCACCCTCCCCATGGCCTCGTGGGGCCAGTAAGGAAGCGGGAAGGAGGGGAAGTCCCCAGGTACAGAGCCCAGGCTGTACACCACCTTTGAGGTGATGACCCTGGGTGTGTTTGGCACCGACGCTAGCACGCTGCCTGGCTGGCATCACAAAACCCAGGCAAGTGCATTCACACTGACCACAGAGAAGCAACCAGCAGCCAGCTTTACAGAGCTAGGGGTCATTCTGGGATTTGTAAAGCAATCTCCTTTACCACCAACCAACAGCCAATCAACTATTTCTATTATTTTCCCATTATATCTGAAAAATAATCTATATTCCACAACAGAAGCTACCCTCCCCTGGCCTTTTGTCCAGCTAAGCCTCCTGCTGACAATTATTTCCCCACATCTAGCTGGAAGACAATAGCAAAGCTTGAAGGCAGAACCTCTGGAGCAGACTGCCTGGGTTCAAGTCCAGAAGCTACAAGACCTGGGCGAGTTATTTAAAACACTTTGTGCCTCAATTTCCTCACCTGAGAAATGTGGGCAACGATGGTTCCTGTGCCCATAAAATGAACATATGCAAAGTGCTTCTAAGTGTGTAGTTAGCATTATGTAAATAAATGTTAGTTGTTTTCCAATTACCTAGCTCCCGGCAAAGGCCATCTCAGGAGGTAGGAATAACCCAGCTTCACCTGTGAAGCCATAAAACTCAATGACACGTGAAACTCACCCACTTAATGAGACCTTTTGAAAAGGCACAGCACTTAATCGCACAGCACTTAATCCCAATTCAGCAGCAGATGCTCCAAAACTAGTGGGACTGTCCCTCCACTTCCTCCCACATATAATCCTTTCCAATAGCAATCTTACCCCTTTTTAGTTGGGAGGATCATAACCCAGCCTCATAAAAACCTGCTTCAACAGACCCTGAAAGCACCAAAGGAGGAGGGAACGTCCTTCTCAGACTTGGGGGCCCTGGTGGACACTGTCAAGAGGAAGAAGGGGTTCAGACCAGCTCCTCCGGAGTAGGGAGTGACCCCCTATCCTCCTGCCCTCCATCCCCCACCCTCCCCAGGGCCAAGAGCCATCCCAGCGCTGCCTACACGTCTGCGTGTAGATGAAGACGGTGTCATTTGCTATTTTACTCAAATTCCCTAGATACTGGCACTGAAGCACGATGCTCAAGATCACATGCCGGTGAAAGGGAAAAGGGGTGAGTGAAAAATTCAAGGCGAATGTGGCGACTTAATAAAACGTAATTTAGAAACAGTGAGAACAAGGAAAATAAATGAGTCAGACACAAGACAGAAAACACTGACAAGGATAAATGTCATTAGTATGGCACCTTGACTTAAGGGCTAATGAGATTTTGGTGATTTCACCTTTTCAGAACTGCCTAGGTCGCTGCCCTCTTTCCCTCTTGCGTTAAGTACTTTGTAATAATGCCACGAACTATTCCCGCCCTCCATCCACTCCTTTAGAAAATGCCCATCCACATTGATCTGGAGTTGATCTCCCGACTTGCTGTGGAAAACCAGTCATTAGAACCCTGACACAGCAGTGGCTGGAGAGCATCAAGTAGTCTAGGTCCAAAGAGACTGGAACTGACATATACACACTACTATATACAAAAAAGATAATTAATAAGGACCTACTGTATAGTACAGAGAACTCTACTCAATACTCTAATAAGCTGTATGGGAAAAGAATCTTAAAAGAGTGGATATATGTATAACTGATTCACTTTCCTGTACACCTGAAACTAACACAACATTGTAAATCAACTATACTCCAATAAAAATTTAAAAAACAAAAACAAAGGAAATGAAGAAACTCATGGAGCAGAGCAGGACCCAACCCCAGGCAACCTGCAGCCAGGGCAGTACCACGCAGCAATGCAGATAGGTGAGGGAATAAAACAGATGCTTGTTGCCGTAAGGTCTCTGTAAGCCTGGGGTTTGGGATGGGTTGTCTTGCACCGTTGTTGTGAAAATGTTGGTGGGGAAGAAAAAGCAACTCATCACCAAGAAGTTTCACCGGCCATGAGAGCCGGCAAGCCCGGGAAGAGGTGCCCCAAGTACGACACATTGTCACCTCTGTCAAAGAAGGAAAAGCAGACAATATGGGTCCGAATAACAAGAGCTGCCAGCTGATACACACTTCCCTCAACAGAAAGTTTCTGCAACACTAACTAGAGTGCAGGCAGGGACTCCTTTTTCTGACACCAGCCGGTAGGTTTTAGAACCTCTTGTGTGTGCAATGCTGTTCCAAGGGCAGGTAACCGACCTGGAACTCACCTGGTGAGGAGGTAAAGTCCTCATAATGAAGCCCTTTCAAGACTCAGCAGGTATTCGGGTCATAAGACAGCAGGTATGCTGACTATGCTTCAGTGGTAACTCAATACTTTTATCATCATCATTATTATTAAAGAGAAATTCACATCTGAAAATGCATCTATGTGCAGACCTAAAAACGTCCTTGTGCTGATTACATGCAAATACAAAATCCTCGTGTGGACGGGGACGCTAACCTGCACGGCACATGGAGGCTCTGGCTCCAGTGGCTGCACAGTCTACACCCCTCCCCACCGCCGCCCGCCGCCCCCAGGATGCTCTCCAGAAGATTTCAGGGCCTGGCTCACTGTCTTTGCCCTCATAGCCAGCACTGATTTCCACATTTACACAGGTGATACCCAACTTCCTTATCTCCACTGAGGTCGTCCTCCACGCCCCCTCCGCAACCTCTGCCCCCAGGCCCCCCCGGGCATCCCTCTAACCTCCCTGCCTCCCAAGTCTGAACCCACTCTCCCTACCTGCCCTGCTCCCTCCTTCTGGAAACCTAATTCCAGCAACTCTTCGACTTTCCTGGGTCCTTCAATCCAATGACCCCACCACCCTGTCATGATCTATGATCCCTCTGAAGTCTTCACTTCTCTTTTTCTTCCTAATTTGGTTTCCACGGTCCATCTTTTTAATCAGCCCTTTCATTGTCCCTCAATCACCTCCCTTCCCCCTGCATCATATTCACTCCATAAAACCCCAGTCAGTTTCTCCCTTAATTCAACCAAAAGTATTTATTTGAGCACAGGTCATGTGCCAGATAGCAAAGATTTTTTTAAGTTGTTGGTTTAAGTACTGAATAGATGTGAAAGAATGTTTTGTGCATGTGCAACTGATGCTGTATAATAAAACAAGCACTTTAAACCCACCCACCAACTCAACCAAGCATCCCCCCCACCCCCACTTTACGGGCTCCACACTATTCACCCAGTTCTCAGCCCTCTCTGGGGCCAACAGCTGGTGTGCACATACCTCTGCGCCCAAGCGCCATGGAAGGAAGAGGAGCCTAGAACGCCAACATAATACTTTTGGAAGCACGTGGGGGCATAAACCACATATTCCTGTTTGTAGGAAATGAAATGAACTCACATTTTAGCTCTGCTGATAACTGTTTCTTACATACATTATTACAGCCATGTTGGACTGTTCCATCTCCATAGAATTTAAACTGAAAGCGAGAGTGGCCTGGAGCAAACGCTCCCTGTTTCCCTCCTGCCCCCTCGCCCAGCCACTCCCACGGCAGACGCTTCCTCTTCCTAACGGAGCCCCTGTTTGTTCAGGGACCGTCCACCCCGCAAACCCGTGTGCCCTTCGTGGGGGTGGGACCTGATGCTGCTGAGCCAATTACTGTGGCAATAGCCCCCTGCCAGCTATGAGTTTAGACTCAAGCCTGTGACCCAATGCTGGTCAACAAGCAAGGGGAAGAATTCTGTTGGAGATGCCTGGAAAAGGGTCATTGTTCTTAAAGGGACACAAAGCAGAAGTGCTTCTTTCTTCCTGCCTCTGGATGTTGCTCCGTCCGGGTGCGATGCCTGCAGTGCATTTTGCCACTCAAGGGACAAACCTGCCATGCAGAGGACACTAAGGAGGGCAAAGCAGGGAGGGGAGAGCATGCGGATGGGCACATCACTGAGCTGCCGTGCCAGCTGGCTTGGGGGACCACCTGCTTTGGGATCGCTTTCTATAGGAGAAAAAATTCTTCATCATTTATGTTTATATTTGGGTTTTCTGTTACCTATATCCAAAAACATCCTTGTAGATACTGAAGTAAAATCTGACAGTAGAACAGGAAACAAATCCTAGTATAATTGAAAGGTTGTAGAAGTTATATTCATCCCACTTTGTTTCCTAAGATGTATTATTTTCATTTCTTTATACCTATATGGTAGCTAGGTGCAGAAAGTAAAATTCTTACAAGTCAGAAAGATGTTAACACTTTGTTATCCTGGATTGACAGTCCCCATGTAAAAGTGATTCTGATAAAGATATACTCCACGTACCTAGAGCTCTAGTTTTTAAAAGTAGAACTATTTTTATTTCTTTTGACACACCTATCTCAAACGCAGGACTCTAAAGCATTATTTTTAACAGATATCAAGTGCCAACACAATAAAACAAAATATATACACCAATGAAATATAATGTTCAAATCTAATGTGTTTTATATACATGTATTTTTTATGAAGTATAGTTGATGTACAGTATTATGTTCCAGGTGTACAATACAGTAATTCACAGTTTTTAAAGGTTACACTCTATATTTATTATAAAATATTGGCTACATTCCCTGTGTTGTACAATATATCCTTGTAGCTTTATACATAACAGTTTATATATTTTCATATATCTATTTCTTTTGTAGGAATCAAGTTTCATCCGATTTTTTAAGGCGATGCATAACTACTTCTACTTTTCTTGATCTGAATTGGCCTATATTACAGTCAAAACCACTCACTAGGGAAAGAGTTGGAGACAGAAATAGATAAAACAGGAGCTAAATGGTAACCTCTCCCGCTCCATTTCTAACAAGTAAGGCAGCAGAAAAGTGGTTCTGACGGCAGAGAGCCGTCTTACTTACGTCAAATAATTATTATTAATAAGCATAATAACGGCTTACAAAAGGGCTTTGTATATATTAACTCAATTAAACCTCCAACAGCCCTAGGAAGCAGGTACTGTCCCACCACCAGGTGAAGGTCAGAGAGGTTAGGTCCCCGCCAGGACTCGAACCCAGGCAGTCCGCCTCCTGCACCGCTTACCTAAGTACATCGAACGTTAGCTGAAAGTGATGGAGGAGGGGCAGGGAAGTACACCTGGAAACACAAGGTTTTTCAGTCCGTAAGAGAGAGCTGGTAGAAGTCCTGGAACTAAATAGATACTAAACCCCAGAGAGGACCTAGAGTTGGTTTATTTAGGACACCAGAGCCAGCTTGCAAGGGGAATGGCCTTCCTCCATGACAGGTTAAAAGGGTGGCCTTTCTGTGAAGCTAATTCCGCAGAGACTGAGACGGCCCTTCCCAAGGAGCTCTCTTTACTTCCAGAAAATCATCCCACTGTCCCCTGCCGCATCAGCAGCTGCAACACCGTCAGGCCCGCTCATCCTTCATATAAGAAACCAAAGGCCCCTCTGGCCGCCGGGCAGCCACCCTGCTCCCCACAAGCCAGGGTCTGCTGACAGCATGGAAAGGCCTGAAACTGCCAACCTGAAGAATGCACAGTGGATAATTTGTTGCGTGAGTCCAGTGGGACCCGATAGGGTCATTTAAGTATCATGTAAGCCTTCATTTACTCATGTGAAAAATGTCCAAGGCGTGTTAGGTCAAAAATACAGTGTCAGCCCATGTATAACAACTATTCACGTAAGACTGTGTTTATGTGTGTACCTACAAGACACAGAGAGAGAGGTTGCACGTAAGCAACAACAAGCACAGAAAGCATGTTTACCAAAATTTTAACAATGGTTATCAGAGGATTGCAGAATGTGAAGAGCTTTTTCATACTTGAATTATTTTTTGCTTATTCATATTATTCAAATATTTATAATGAGTATGTAAAATTTTATAACCAGAAAAAAACTACTATTTTTCAGAAAAAACTATTATTCATTTCAGAAAAAAAAGAGCTGCCAGAGTATTTAGAAAGAATTTGTTTTCAAAGCCTGACTATGTACCATAAAAAAGAACAGCAGACATGACGTCAGCCATAGTTTCCTCCAAACGTGTCTCACTTTTGAACCTTGAAGACTTAAACAATACGTAAAGTAGTATCTTTGCCAAGACTAAAATGCCCTAAAAACAGAAAATAATTTAAATTTCCTCTGCCCAACATTGTCTTTAGACCTCTTCTGTAATAACACATACGTTGTACATACTGCCTTGTAATGATCTAGGTGTAGAGGACTTCTGCTGTCTTTAGAGAAAGCTATGTTTCTCTAATTGTCATTTACTGAAAAGGGTAGAAAAATGATATGGTCGGGCAGGAAGAAATGGTCTCCGTCCAGCCATTCAACAGCTTGCACTGAGTAGGAACAAGCAAAGGTGTGACACCTCTGAATGCAAAAAGGTGATGAAATTTTCAATCACTGGCAGGTTCACTTACAAGACCTGGTGGCCTTAGCCCATGTCAAGTCCTGTTTAAACCTGGACTGATCACCGACCACGGAGCAGACTTCCCTTCGGCGCACGCTCAGCAGCAGCACCGGGTCCTAGAAACCACACGTGTTTTCAATTAACACTGAGCCAAAGACCAAGAATCCCTCAGGCCTTTGCATTAAGAAACACAACCCACAGGGAGTCCCGTGGTAGTCTAGTGCTTAGGATTCGGGCTTTCACTACCGTATAGGCCCAGGTTCAATCCCTGGTCAGAGTAACTGAGATCTTACAAGCTGTGGGGCGTAGCCAAAACAAAAAACCTTTTTTTTTTTTTTTGAAACGGCTCAAGTTCTTGAAAAAAGAAACACAATGTAGAGCACAAACAGGGTTCTAATTTAGCAGGTACCTGAAACCGAGCCCGTCTGCTGCCTTTCTCACCATTCACAGAGATTAATTAACATTGCACTGACCCATCAACATTTTCCTGTGCTCATTCATTTTCAGCCACTGGCTGATCTCCATTTCTTGTCAGCATCAGGGCACTTTCTAAGATACCTACTCTTTGGCTCTTACTAGAAGTTGGGGTGACGTAGTAAGTGCATCTCCACACTGTCACAAGCTCGGTCTGCTGTGCGGCCCCATCTCACATCTGGCACACTCAAGCATTCCTGCCCCACTGGCCACGGTGGTCCTGGTCTGTCTCCTTATCACGACCCACTGCTGCAACAAGGAAGGACCAGCCACGTGTGCCGGCTAGGGCTCCCCTGCCGCGGCTGGCTTCTCCTCTCCAGCACTGCTTCTTTCTCTCCCCTCTTCTCTTTTCTGTCTGCAGTCACTGTTCCGTATGGGGGCAAAGGCCATCTCACGAGGTGTCATTTCTTCATTTGTGACTTATGTATACATACATTTTGAACATCTATTTAATATAATTTTTCCTATTAATATGTAGGAGCTCTTTATGTTTGGGGGATATAACTATTTCCTCTCCTCTAAGTTTCAAGTTACTTTTCCAGTTCATTATTTACTTTTTACCTCAGTTAAAGATGATATGTTTGTATATGTATTTATTTTAGGAGCAGGAAGAAAGGAATGGAACCATTCTCTCAAAAATAAGTATCTGCAATATGACACACACACACACACACATATACACACACATACACACATGCACACACACATACACACATGCACACACACACACATACACAGAAAGACTATGTAATACTTTACTCCTACTCTGGGAGCTCAGCATAAGCTCTACTCCACCAAGCCTCTCTGGCCCCAACACATCCTCATCTTATCAGATACAGAATCCATGGATTAAAGAGGTTTACACTGTCGGCACTGGAAATATGACCAGACAGAATGAAAATACGCTAACCCCTTTAGAAAGCTGTAAAGAAGCAACATGTGTCCTCAGCTCCCCTCTCTTCCATGCAGTCCTGAAAATACTATCAAGATTTCACTGGAAGAATGTTCACCACTAGTTATAACAGGTCCTTTTCAGGGGATGGTAATTCAGTTTTGGTTTTTGTAAATTAAAAATTTGACAACAGTGTCTCTCCCATTTTGTTTCCATGAAAAAATATCTGGGGTACTGCCTAAGCTTCACCCAAGCCTGTCCTTACCCACAGCCCTCTGGCCCCACCGGCCCTCAGCCTCCACCCCCGTCACGGTTTCCCCAAACTCTTCTTCCTTTTGTCCACAGAAATCGTCCTTTCTTACAGCTCTTCCCCTTGGATCCAGGGGGTGGGTCTGACAGTGCATGCACACATGGGAGGAGAGAGGGCTCTGTCAGGAGAACTTAATTCGTGGTATTGAATCTTTTTTTTTTTTCTGGCTGTGCCACGCGGCATATAGCATCTTAGTTCCCCAACCAGGGATCGAACCCACGCCCCCTCCACTGGAAGTGCAGTCTTAGCCACTGGACCGCCAGGGAAGTCCCTTGAATCATTACTTTAATGATGGGAACTTCCGGCTGGGGCAGTAAGGCTTCTAGAAATTTTTCTAAACAACCATAGTGGTAGCTGCTACTCTCCCCCAGACTGAGATCCATCTATGTGGAAATCACATTCTTGGTTTTTCAGAATACAAGTTCAGGCGTGCCCAGTGCTGTGTACAATGCCTGGCACATGGTTGGGGTTGGATAAAAAATAACTTAAATGAATAAGGGGACTCTGGAGCCAGCTGCCTGGGTTCAAATCCTGACTCTGTCACTTACTGGCTGTGCAATCATGGGCAACGTTCTCAACTTCTCTGGGTCTTATTGGTAAAATGGGGATAATGACATTCCCTATCCCACCTGGGAGAGGATTAAATGCATTAACACATGTGAAGTGTTTCTGGTGGTACTTGCCACATGGAAAGCGCTGATTAAATGCTACTTATTATTATTACAAATAAGGAAGTATGTCACCAAAAGGAATCAAGATGTACAAAAAGCTGTTGGTGTACTCAACGTTATTTAGTATCAATATCACTGGGTGAGAGAGATCAGGCAGAACACAGATAAGTAGAATACAAAACCAAAGGCTATAAATGACAAATGGAAGGCACAAAATGCTATGGGAATTCTGAGGAAAGATAGTTTCAGCGAAAAGGGACGAAGACACTTTGTGTGAAGATGTAATATACCTCTGCCAGCTCCTGGAAGACTTTTACATGATAGGTTGGCTGACACCTCTGGGAAAAGGGACGGCGTATTAGTTTGGGTTCTCCGAAAAGCAGACACCAAGACAGGAGTGGACACGCAGTAGGTTTATTGAGGGAGCTGTCTGTGAAGGATGAAGGGGAGGACCTGAGAAGGGAGGTCTGACCCCTGCACAGAAGAGGGGAGGGGAGGAAGGCTGAGGAGGAAGAGGCAGCCCAGGTCTGAAAAGCTGTTGGCCAGGCCAACAGGGAGCCCTTGAGACAAAGTCTCCCTTCAGAGGCATCTGGGTCTCAAAGGAACGGCCACATCAGTACCCCCACGTGCTCAGTAACTGGCTGGGAGGAGCCCAGGAGGAGCTCAGCTTTGGCTAAACAGCGGTGGTGAATGCAAGGGCAGCATTGGGAGCCCAGCTGATCTGAGTGCTCACCCTCACAGCTCCCACAGCGGGGCACAAGCAGCGTCCCTAGTACCTCCTGTGTCCTTGAAAGCCAGGTTGAGCCTCAATAAATAAGTGCCATCACTGAAAATCAAACACAAGACAATATCAACAGGTTCCTGATCTTTTTCAAAAGGGATTTTTTTAAGCTAAACCACAATTGCAAAAGCAAAATCAAAGTACATATTTACTGTTAAAGATTATAACTACTCTTAAAATAGTGTTCAGTATCTTTCAGATGTGGTTTCAGTTTCTAAAACAACATAAAGGACATAAAATCATTATGAAACATCTCTTTTCTAAATATCAAAGTTAACATTCTGGAATGAGGATTCAGAACTAATGCAGAAACAAAGCTCTGCTGAGAACCTAGAGGGTAAATCCTTTATAAACTGGTTGCTTAAGAAAGCAATTTGATCAAATGAGAATATGAGAAAACATTTTGCAAAAGTGTGAAGTGCTACATGAATGTGAGCTATCAATACAGTCAAGTTACGTCTTAGGTGGGGTTAAATCACATGAAAGGTAAAAGTGGAAAAAATCACAATTACCCTTAAACATGAGAGGTACACCCAGCAGGGAAGATGTTCCCACAGTGACAGACATGAAGGAAAGAAGACCTCTGAGGACACAGCAAAGTCCCTTGTCCCTCCTCACGCCGCCACGCGGGCACGTGGTCACTGAGTGGAAGGGCAGGCAGCATCCACACCACTTAAACTATGCCCATTTTATTTATATATATATATATACATCATATATATTTATATTTTTATATATATATATAAATATATATACACACACACACACATTTCCCCCTTCTGGCCAAGCATTAAATACATAAGTTAAATTGCATTTATGAGATCACCACCCCCCCCAAATGAACAACAACAAAAAGTCTCACAGATTACAATATTTCTTTTATTTTATGAGGATACATGGCAGAGAAGAAGGAGCAAGACATACTCAGTTCCTATCACTACATCAGCGAGAAAACTAGTCAGCAGTTGACTTTCCCTCGTACCTTCACAGAAAAAAGCAGAAGCCATCATATGAGAGTTCCCTTCATGACCCTGTCATCCCACACCCCGTTCTTGCTTCTTCTGGGCAGCCTTAGAGGAAGGGGTGCCCCCTTGTCAAGTCTGATCTCTTGCCCCACACCCCGGATCCCACAGCAGACCACAACTTTCACTATTTTATCCCCTTTCTCTCTACTATTTCTTCAAGTTTGCTCTTTTACTATTTCCTTCTCCTACCTGTAAATAAACTCAAATTCTCCCAGGTCTTAAAAAAATATAAAAATCATACACACACACACACACACACACACACACACACAGACCCATCCATCCTCGATCTGTAATTTCCCAGTCTCTTCCTGGCATATTAATGTGTACTCTTCCCATTGCAAGGCCCAGAAATATTATATGCCTCAAGCCGACTAGAGCAAAAACAGGGTGTTCCAGGCTCCTGCAACTGAGAAGCTCGGGGTGGGATGGCGCAGACAGGGCTGGACCCCTCAGCTCACACAGGGTCCATGGACGCTCCTCACTCTCCATCTCTCCGCTCTGCTTCCCCCTGACTGTGAATTCAATTTGAGGTGTGTGCTCCCCACATGGAGGGAAAGATGAACACTGGCAGCCCCGGCTACATCCTCTTGGTTTGTAATCCAAATGGATGGGAGCTCTCACCCTCCAGGAATCCATGTTTCAAACCTCAGGGAGACTGGGACTCCTGGACTATCACCGAGGGAAGGCACTGGATTGGGTGGCTCCTCTGCTTAAAACTCTTCCTTGGATTCCAAACGTCCACCCACGGCACAGGGTAAAGGACAGTGTGCACTTAGCCATGTGGTGGCCACACCATCACCTCTGCACAAGCTCCTCTCTCAGCAGTCCCCTTGCCCCCAACCCGCCCACCTGGGAAACCCGTGTTCATTACTCCAGACCCACCTTAGCCCCGCCCCCCTAAGGAAGCACTGGCAGCCTCTCCAAGGGGCCCTTCTGCTGTGCCTCCTCTACACCTGCAGGCACCCGTACAGTCCCACCCCCCACCCGCATTCCCCCATCCCTACCCCATCCCCACACCCCGGCACTAACACTCTCGTGGTAAATGCAGCTGTTTACCTGTCTGTCTCCCCTAACAAACCGTAAATCCTGGGCTTGTGCCTTATTGATCTCTGAAGACACAGCCCTACCAAGCAGACAGACAGACAGACAGACACACACACACACACACACACACACACACGCACATACAGACTCGAAAAAATGTACGTGAAACTGAATTTTTTTAAAATCCAAGAACAAGATAGTTGCTTACTACATTTCTATGTTAATTTATTCTTGATTTTACAGTAGAGTAACATAGTCCTTCTTTTAAAAATAATTTTAAAATATAAATTGAATCAATTTGCTATTTTGAAAGTCAACTTTTTGAAAACAATAAACTATTCTCTAGTTTCATCTGTGGCACTTAGTTTAGACACCAAAGATCAGTGCTCTAAACAGCTAGTAAAAGTATTTATGTCCATCTGCAAATAAAGCACTTAACAAACAAAATAAAAATACAAATTATAAAAGTTTACATCAAAATATTCCAGACCTACCAATTATCTGTCTTCCCAGAATAAAAGGTCAAAGGCACCCTTTTCTAGTTATCTCAAACAAAACATCTGAGCTCAGTCACACTTTTATCCTGGGTCCACCTTTCTCACTTCAGAAGGCTAGACAATTTCAAGCACTAGGAGCAGGAATGGTGTATTTGTGTGACATATATGTGTCCAAAGTTCATTTTACATTCCAGAAGTTACAGATATAAAATGTTAGTAACCGATAAAAAATGAGCAAAGGGAGCATTAGGGCAAAATCGCTTTAAGACAAGGTTAACTGAGAGAAACCATCCCAAGACTGTCTGAAGGGCCTGGAGTTATACCCCCAGCTTTGCTCTGGTTGCAGAATGTCCATGTGGCACTAACGTCCACGCAAATATTTTACCACCTGCGAGGCCTGCCAAGGGCGCGGAGAGGCCAGTGAACACGAAAACACAGAATGAGTCTTTTTATCTTCTGCAATGTTCAAGTCAAATATGGCCTCAAGTCTCCCTAGAAGAATATGGTAAAGCAGACTAGGAAGAGAGCAGCAAAACTCAAAGCAACATTTCTGGGAGACGCGCAAAAACTGTTGGGCTTTTGTGTACGCGTTAACATTCACTCTGGCGGGTAAATATATTTTCTGGTATGTAAATATGCTTGCGTCAGGTAACTAGCAAAAGCTCGACACGGGCTGTATAATCCTATGACCCCCAGCTCTGCCCCTTAGAGACAGGGAGCTGGCAGACAAGGACCCCACCTCCGGGAGCCTCAGTCTCCCCATCTTGAGGTCGGGGGTGGGAACACTACCTTCATCACAGGTTGTAGGACGATCCAGTGAGATCATGATGCTAAAAACCATGCCATAGCTTTCTAACCCCTCCTTAAGCTCCAGACCCCACATCCAGCACCTCCCAGACAGTTTCATTTGTATCTCGCCTTCTTCTCAAACTCAACACACATCAGCACCAAACTCATCTTGCTCTGTCGTTAGCCAGAGTCTCCTCCCAACTCTTCTGGCTCTATCCATGACACCTCCACTCCCCCAAATACCTAACACCAATTATCAAATTCTAACAACGTGTTTATTGCTAGTGAGTTTGCAAAGGAAGTGGCCGCCTCAACCCTTGCTGCCTGCAGGGCAATGGGAGGGACACTGAGGGCAGCACTGTGGGACAGCACTGTGGATCAAGGCATAAATGCAGAAATCTGACCTCCATGGAATCTAATCCAAGAAAATAATGCAAAATGTAGGAGAAGCCGCCTCCCAAGATGTTCAGAGTAGTTATTATTTACACCAGAGAAAGAAAGAAAAAGAGAAAAAAAGCGAGAGAGGAAAAAAAGAGGGAGAGATGAAGGAAGGAAACTATTTAACTACCCAAGAAATGGTAAGCTAGATTATGGTACATCGCCTCAACAAACATCTGTAGTTAATAAAAATAAAAGGAACAAAACATGGGGAAATACTAAAAGTAAGCTTAAAAGGCAACGTTTAAAATTGTAAGTGAACTTGTCCCTACTTAAAGCAACAGATGCACAAAAGGTAACATATCAAAATGTTCCATTTTGCTCTATGGGCATATAGAGCCTCTGTGAACTACTGTTCTCTCCTCTCTGGTTCCAGATATTTGGTCTGAACCCTGGTGTCACTAGATTTGACTGGCCTGTGGCCCCTGACCCCAAACCTCTTCTCCTTCAGATTAATCTCTCCTCGCCCAGCTTCTGCAAACCCCACGTTCATTCCTCCCTGAGAATCGCTTGTCCTGCCACAGGGTCCTTCGAGGCCCCGTCCCTCCTCTCCAGGCCCCAGGACCTGTCTGCTCCTTCATCACCAGTCTTCTCAGTGTCTCCCTGCCTTCCCACTGGCCCCGTCCATTTATCCTGGCCCTGCCAGCAGAGAGGCAGTGCTTGAATATTACCATTTGACCTGCTAAGAATTCTCCAGTGGGTCCTCTCACCTGCAGGATAAGATCTGAGCTTCTAACTCGGGCAAACAAGGCCCTTTCTGATCTGGCCCCAACCCGCCTCAGCTCCTACCGGTCAGGCCACCTCTCCTCCCCTCCCCCATGACCCCGAAGTCCAACTCGCTGTCCTGCCCTTACCCCTGGCCTACACACCACTTCGGTCACTGCTCTGACACTGCAGACGCCCTCAGGGCCAGGGTTCCAGCACCCAATCCTCAGTGCTTGAGGCTCCTCAACCTCCCGCATCATCGCTGTGTATTTCCACCACCAGCCCCTCCCCACCTCGGCCCGAAATGCTCTCCCCCTCGACTCTCCCCAAGTCTAACCCTGCTCTGTCCAGCATGCCGCGCTGGCTACCTGTGGCTCCTGAGCTCTTGCAATGCCACTGGCCTGACCGGAGATGTGCTGCACACGTACAGTACACGTGGGATTTCAAAGACTTGCTATCAAAAAATGATGGAAAAAACTGAACATTTTACTTTCATTACCTGTTGATATAACACATATTAGATGTATGGGGTTAAAAATATATATACATATTATTAAAATTAATTTCACCTGTTTCTTTTTACTTTTTTAGATGTGGCTACCAGAGCATTTTTAATCACACCTGTGGCTGACATCTATTTCTCCTGGACAGAACGAGTCTAACCATTCTTCAGGGTCTCCTTCAAGATGCCCCTATCTTTGTTCTTAATGATCTTTTCTGCCCCTTGAAATCCTATAATGGAGTCCACCATACATAAGCCACTATCTAATTACATAACACACTATCTGCTTACCAGTATTTTACATCTATTCTTCCTGCCACATCAATGTCATTTCTAAACCCTATTTGGGGACTCACAGTAGGCACTCAACTTTTAATTAGACATGGAATCTTTGCTGCAGCAAGACAGCAATGCACAGAATGTTTTTTTAGTTTTGTTTTGTTTTGTTTACTTATTTACTTTCCCAAGGATGATTTCAACAATGTAAGGAGACCTGGGAGTCAGGGGACCTAACAGCTCTTTGTTCTTCCTCTAAATTACATAATACATACACAACGTTGAGCGCACGGCTTGGCCCCCAGTAAGCCCTGCCTGTGTCTCAGTTTCCCCTCCCCCTTTAAAATAAAGTTAATAATACCAGGCCAATCTACAATATATAGGCAGGTCAAAGTAGCTAAGCAAGTTCTAACTGGAGTAGTTACCATGATACGAAGAAATACTCTACTTTTCACAGCTAACTGTATCTTTCTCAGCCAGCTGTCTTAAATACAGACTAATTTTTATGAAGAGGGAGCAAATCCATCACAATTATTAAAATAAGAAAGAAGAAGGGACAACCTATCAAAATGCTTGTCCTATGATACTAATGACAGGAAAACAGTAATGACAGAGGAAACTGTTACATGTCTACTCCAAGCTGAAGTAGCTTATACATCACACTCCCAATAACCTTTACGAGGCAGACATCACCATACCCATTTACAGAGTAAAGAAACTGAGGTTCAAAGACAGGCCAAGTAATCGGTCTAAAGTCATGCAGCCGCAGGCTACAAATCCAGGTCAAGTGCTACCAACTTTGTATGTAAAAACTAACATCGTTATTATCACTGGAAAATATATGAAAAGCAAGAGTATTATCTAAATATACAAATAAAAATACAATAATAATTTCTATTCATTTCCTTCAAATAGTTTCTTTTTTTTTTTTTTTGCAAATATACTTTTTTTTTTCTTTCGGTTTTATGGAGACATTACTGACATGTCGCACTGTATAAGTTTAAGGTGCACAGCATAATGATTTGACTTACATACACCATGAAATGATTATCACAGAAAGTTTAGTGAACATCCATCATCTCATATAGATACAAAACGAATGAAATAGGAAAAACAATATTTTCCTTGGGATGAGAATTCTTAGGATTTACTCTTTTAACAACTTTCATATGCAACATACAGCAGCGTTAATTACAGTCACCATGCTGTACATTACGTTCCTAGTACTTATTTATTTTATAACTGGAAGTGTGTACCTTTTGACTAACTTCATCCAATTATCCCCCCACACCCTGCCTCTGGTAACCACAAATCTGGTCTCTTTTTCTTTTTAATTTTTATTGGAGTATGGTTGACTTACAATGTTGTGTTAGTTTCTGCTGTACAGCAAAATGAATCAGTTATACATATACTTATACCTATATCCCCTCTTTTTTAGATTCTTTTCCCATATAAGTCATTCCAGAGTATTGAGTAGAGTTCCCTGTGCTATACAGTAGGTCCTCATTAGTTATCTATTTTATATATAGTAGTGTGTATATGTCAACCCCAATTCAATTTCTTGATCTTGGCTAAATGCTATTTTTCAGATGAAAAGGCCTTTTTTCCTAGTAGACTTTTCCTTAAAGTAGCAAACCAGTAGGGTATGCGATGTGGTGGGACTAGTACGTTGCTGTACTATTTTTCTTTAAAGCCTTTCAACCACAGTTGTAAGCGAAAGTTTACATGAAACATTATGAACTAGAACTCCTCAGACACATTTACAAAAATCTAGTACCTACAGATAACAGTAATAAATGAAGTAAACTGGGCCAGTCCACCAGCAGATGCATCAACAAAAACCAACATACATATTTCACAGAGCCTCTCCACGCTGCAAAACTGAGGTCAGATGGCTCAATGAAAGGACAAAAGAAAGTTCCTCAAAATAAGACACACACCTTCAACTGAAACCACAGAGCCTTGAAAACTAACTACTTTCTCAGAACAGTAACAATGTACTGTGTGTCTCTAAGAAAACCAACATCTAGGTTTAATTGCCTCTGCCTTTGCAAAATGTAGCCAACTTAATCCTGTAGACTTGGACAGAACAAAAGTTCAAGCTCTCTACCACAGAAAAAGTCCCCAAGTATCAACTGCTTTAAAATACCACTCTACTCTCCTTTATCAAAAATGTCCCTGCAGGAGGTGTTAATCAGTCACTACTAAGAACCACACACAATGCGTCCTGTGTGCGCCTGGTATTTTAGTACAGGAAGTAGAAAGTTCAGTTTACCAAGAACACCGAATTTCACTTTCAAAAGTCTTGAAAACTAATCCCTCTAACAGTACTTAATTTACATTTCATTCCAAGCTGACCCAGACGGGCGGAATCTCAAGGAATCCGAGACTGTAAAAAACTTCACTTGGCAAAACCAGGTGTGTGGATTTGTTGTTTTCCTTAGAGGTACTTCACGGAGTATAAAGAGAAATCATTTGCAAATTTTAATCTCATGAACGAGATCTTTATTTAAAATTCTCACCTATATGATGAATTCTGTTATACCATATTTCCTCAAGCGACAGACACATTCAGACTTCGTGCCCTAATCAGGTGATTTTGCTCATTTTAAGAATAAAAAAAGACATCTAAAAGAAACATGAAGTATCTTTTTCTCAGTCCGCAAATAACACAAAGACAAGTCTGTCTATAGATAGCAAAGGTGTTTCCACCTTAAACACAAGTTAAGACTAAGGAGGTAAGAAGAGAAAACAAAACACAGCATAGCAAACCAGCTACAGATCACAGGTGGCAGGTGACAGGAAGCCTTGGGAACACTTCACACCCACAGGGGTGAGTTTCATCCCAGGTCAAGTGCAGGCCTACCTGGGCTCTGCAGAACCTCCACCCAGCGTGCTCATGAAAACGGAAGAAGGCACATAACCATCAGTGTCATCCTGACAATAAAGGAGAAGCAGCCTCCTTGAACCCAGGAAAGTCACCCCTCCCTCCAAGCAGACAAGAGGAGCCCCCTTCACACCAAGAACACAAAGAAAATGAAGCAGCCAGACCCATGGGAAGAGAGACGGCACTTAAATTTATCGCGGGGCCACTTGGGGGCTCAGCCTGTTCGGGAATCGGACTCAAAAGTAAAAATAAAATTAAAGTGCGGGGGGAGGAGGAGATGACAGTTCAATTAAGTCCGTGCTGAGACCACTTGGGGTCTCAGTCTACTTAGGGTCTCGGACTTAAAAATAAAAATTAAAAACTGGGAGGGAAGATGACAGTTCTATGTGTGCGTGAGAGGACCCCCGGGCGTCCAGGGTTTGCTGGGGAGGGGACCGTCCCGGCCGCGCCCGGCCCCGAGGCCACCCGGCGAGAATCCGGGGTAAGTTTACACTAGAGGGCGACTGGCAAGCCCGCGGGCCAGGCTGCCCGCTTCCCGGGAACAACGCCGGGGCCCGGGCAGAGGGTCTGCGCCCCCCGCCCCGGCATCCCGCCCCGACCCCCGCCCGCGCCGTGCCTCACCCAGCAGCGCCCGCAGGTGCTTCAGGCGGGTCAGAACGTCCTTCTTGGGGTCCAGCACCTTCTGCGTGGACTTCTTCACATCCCCGTGGCTCCTTCGGGAGAACATCCCGCCGCGGGGAGCCCGGGCCCCGCCGGCGGGGCAGGAGGCGCCTGCGCTGCGCGAGTCACCGCATAGGGTCAGGACAGCGCGTGTCTCCCGTGCCGCCCGCCGCCGCCCGCCGCCGCTTCGGCTGTGGCTCCAGGAAGGAGGGGCGGGCCTGGCCGGCGAGGGGCGGGGCAGGAAGGTGGTGTCGACGCTAAGGCCATCGCCCCGCCCCGCGGGAGGTGCCGTCCGGCCCCTGGGCGCAGAGCGCGCGCGCGTCGTCGGGACCCGCCTCGCGGGGGCGCGCCCGGGCTCCGAGGAGGCGCCGCGAATCACAAAGAAGCTGGCCCCGCGCACACGCTGTACTCCAAGTCCCGGGATGCACCGCGACAGAGCCCTCCAATCAGGCTGGCGCGCTTTCGGCGCGGTGAGAGTCAGTGGGCCGGCTCTGAGCACGTGCCCCATCTCCACCCCGCCGTGGGCCGCAAGTGCTCCTGGGAAAGGTGGTTCTCCAGGAGACGAGACCCTCAGACCACATTTCCAGGGTCCCAGTCACTGGGCAGCATCCGCCCGCCCCCTACCCCAGGAGGCCCAAGGCTTCTGTATCTGTAGTCTCTGGCCTATGCGCCCACACAGTTCCCTCTAGTGCAACGTGAACCACAGAAACTCACAACAGGGAGTGAGGGAGCGAGTGGAAATCCCGTTGATCATACCAAAATCGGAGCTCCAATTACACACTAAAATGAATGGCTTTGGTAGTAGGGAAGGGCATGTCTAGGCTCTGGGAGAGGAGGCCAGCCCCACCCCCCTTGGTTCCTGGGACCCATCTTCACTTGGGATATGAGAGTGCCTCACTGGCAGGTTCCTCACCGTCTCTGTGTTGTGCAAGGCCACCTAGCAATACAGTAGCAGAACCAGAAATAGAACCTGAGGGACCTCACTCTCAGGCTGGGATGCTTTTTAAGGCCAGGTACCTGTAACCTGAGGCGAGACTTTGAGATGGAAGATGGTCTGGAGATCTGCAGGGTTATTTACTGGCATCTGGATCCTTTGATGCTTCAAATTTTGACAACATTTTAGCAATCACTTAAGCTGGCTGTTTAAAATCACGTGATCTCCATCAAATTGGGACAACACAACTGTCTTTTCCTCATTCGGCTAAACTGTAACTTGGGGGAAGAGCCAGCAGTTTACACAGCCTTCTAGCCTCATCGCTGGGCACTGTATTTGACCTTGAAGCACTCAATAAAAGTTCGTTAAATAAAATGGGATAAAAAGCTAAATTAATCCTACATATTTTATCCAGGCGTGCAAAAAAATATCTCTTGGTTGTTAGATCCTCTAGTTTTCAAGTTATCAAATAGCATTGATAGAACTGGGATATATGCATACAAAGGAATGTTACTCAGCAGTAAAAAGGAATAGACAACCAATAAACCCAATGGCATGGATGAATCTCAGACCCAGAGATGGAAGCCCCACACTCAGGATGATGACAGAACTGCCCTACCAGCCTGGGTCCCCAGATGACCTCTCCATCAGGACCACAAACCCTCCAAGACTGTCACAAGAGTGAAATAACCTTCTCTCTTAAGTCAAAGCATTCTGGGTGTCTTTGTTGCAGAAATTTAGCCTGTACCTGGCTACACATAGTAAGTCACAATATTCACCGCACCATTCTTTTAGGGGAAGATAACTTTCATTGCATTGATGGAAAAAAATAGGATGCACTTGTCTTAGGGAGTTCAATTTATCTATCGCAAGTCAACCTATCATCAAAGTCAAACATTTGTTGAGCACCTGCTATGTGCAAGGCATGAGTCTAAACCTTGGGGATAAAAAGCTGTATAAGATGCAGCCTCCTTACCTCCAAAGCTTCCAATTTAGTTGAGAGGCAGAGCAGCTAGATAAATGAAGAGATAAACAACAGTGTTCAGTGAACACATGACATGGTCAAAACTTGGTAGTAACAGAAATAGGCATTCAGGCATACAGGTTCATCTCATCCATTGTATCTAGCCTTTACTCACTGATGAAAATGTAGAACTCCAAGTCTTCTCTAAAAAAAATCAAGAAACATAAGTTATTATTTTGAGGTTTTTCACCCACCCACCATGTATATATATTCCATGTGAAATAAAAATAAATAAAAACACTTCTTATTCTCTGTTGCTCTGCAAAATCATTCCTGCTAGACTGTGAACTTCTTGAGAACATCACCTGCTTTGCAATCGATTTTTATCCCTGGAGGTTCAGAGTGCCAAGTATTTTGTAGACACTTGAGTACTGTTGAAAAAGTGTCCTGCTGTCATCAATAAATACAGATAATGAAATCAAGAGTTAAAAACTTACAATGTAAATTAAGACTACCCTGAAATGCCATTTGGATTTGCAAAAAAAAAAAAAGCAAAAACAAAACCAAAAACATGATTTGACAACACACTCTGGTAGCAAAGCTGTAGAGAAACACAGCTAATAGGAGTGTAAAATAGTACAACTCCCGTGGGGAAGAATTTGGCCAAATTACAGAAACTTGCTCTTTGACACAAATCCTACTTCTAAGAATCTACTCTGAAGATATACCTCCACAAATATATAAACCACATGTGGAAGGTTATTCCTTTAGCATTATTTATAATAACCAGTATAGTAGGGTGAACAGATATGTCCATGTCCTGATCCCCAGAATGTGTGGTTGTGACTTTTTTTGGAAAAAGGATCTTTGCAGATGTAGTCAAGTCAAGGATCTCAAGGTGAAATCATCTCGGATTATCTGGCTGGGCCCTAAATCTAATGAGCGTCCTTATAAGACACAGAAGAGAAGGCACACAAAGAAAGAAGGTGAAAACAGAGGCAGAGATTGGAGTCATATGACCACAGCCAAGTGACCCCTGCAGTCACCAGAAGCTGGAAGAAGCCAGGAAAGAGTCTCCCTAGGGGTTTTCCAGAGGGAGCCTAACCCTGACCTTGATTTCAGACTTCTGGACTCCAGAACTGTGCGAAAATAAATTTCTGCACATACGCGCACACTGGAGAGTAGCTGACTGAACCCAGCCCATCCACGTAAGGCAGTGCTATGCAGAGCTGTGCCACCATAAGAAGTAATGAGAAAATGTCCTATGTTCTCATTTTACTTCATTCATTCATTCATTCGTTAATATCTCAGTCAGCATAATTAGAGAATGTTGTTCAGTACAATGGTTTTGATTTAATTAACATATCGTGCACCCATATCTTAAAATTCTACCCTTCTTGGGCTTCCCTGGTGGTGCAGTGGTTAAGAATCCACCTGCCAATGTAGGGGACACGGGTTCGAGCCATGGTCTGGGACGATCCCACATGCCGTGGAGCAGCCAAGCCCGTGTGCCGCAACTACTGAGCCTGCGCTCTAGAGCCCGCGAGCCACAACTACTGAGCCCACGTGACACAACTACTGAAACCTGCATGCCTAGAGCCCATGCTCCGCAACAAGATAAGCCACTTCAATGAGAAGCCCACGCACCGCAACGAAGAGTAGCCCCCGCTCGCCGCAACTAGAGAAAGCCCATGCGCAGCAACAAAGACCCAAGTCAGCCATAAATAAATAAATAAAATTTATTTTTAAAAAATTTCTACCCTTCTTTTCTCAGAAATCTTTCTAAAATATACCTCAGTTTTCCCCATCTTACTTTTTATTGCATTATAATTGACACACAATATTCTATCAGTTTCACGTGTACGACACAGTGATTCAATATTTTTATGCATTACGAAATGATCACCACAATAAGTCTAGTCACCATCTGTCATCAGACACAGTTATTCGAATATTATTGACTATATTCTCTATGCTGTACATTAATCCACATCTCCTTAAACAGACTGTTCATTGTTTATGAAATCATCATTTATCTCCCCCCACCACTCTGGCCCCCTGCATCTCCTCCTTAATTGGTGTTGCTACTAGCAACAAAGGAGAAATACCTCGTAGGCTTCCCCCATCTAATTTTGACTATATCTTGCCCCCAAACTCAGTCATTACTATCAGAGACAATTTGTTCGTCTTCCTAACTTCCACAGCTGGAATAACTCCAAATACTTAGATCTGCCAGCTCTGTGGTTTCCAGGTAACCTACACATTAATGTATTTTATTTCCAAATATTTCATGCATCAGAATTTTTCAGATTGGAAGAATTTTTTTTTAGATTGACTAAAATACCTCATGCCTGCGTGTTAATCCTGATAGTCATGAATATTATGTTAATTTTAATGTCTGGAAAAAATCAACTTTCAGCCTCAAATGTTCCTGTCAGATAAGTTCGTTGTGCCTGTCCTCCGGAGTAAGATGTTTTAATGGGTCAGACATACTGTGGATATTCATTTGAATGTTATTGCTGCAAACAGCAACCCCAGGTTGTCTGTTTTATTGATCATGGGACTCTTTGCGTTCTTATTTCCTTACAAAAAGCTACAACCTAATAAATGCAGGTTTTTTTCTTGTATCAGCTTTCACCCTGAAATATTGACTTAAGATATTCAATACGTATCTTGTGCTCCTGAGACTCTACTCCTACCTAAAATTCCCAGAAAAGAAGAGATGACGACACTTCATAAGAATGAAATGCAAAACCCAATGCTTAAGAAACAAGAAAGCTAAGGTCTCTGTTTTCCAGATGATGTATTACTGTTACCCTAAAAATATATATTATTTTCTCCTCCAAACATATTTCCCATTAGTTTCTTTTCTTTCCAAATATCTGTCAAGCAAGGAGATTTAATACTTAACTTTAAACTTGACTATAAATCATTTTATATGAGAATTTCAATTCAGAAAAGACTCAAAAAAAGTTTTTGAAAATGTTCTACTCATTTTGATATGTCTGATGGCTTCCTGATAACAAAGTAATGCCCGAAGGGAAAGAAACATAATCGTTTTTCTAAATGTACTCAAGCAGATGTTTTCACAGCTGTGCATTTCAACCACGATGTCATCTGCTTGGGATATATTTTCATTTTTTTTATCATCAAACAGTAATAACATTTCAGTATTAAATCATGGATATACATCAACATTAGAAAAAAATAAGCACAGAAGTAAGCACATGAGAACATCTATAAGTAAAAAAAACATATCTTTGCATGATAATGATAAAAAAAATCAAGAATCATGGAAACTATCTAAACAGTAAATAAAACTTGAATAAAAGATGATGTACAAAGGCTGGAGAGACAGTTACATAAGGTAAGAAGTCTGCAAAAATTTGTTCATTACCTCACATCTGCCCCCAGTATACCAAGTGCCACCATTCGGTTTAATATTAGATCAGATATACACCTTAATTTTGAACTGGGTGCTAGATTTTCTAAAAATGAATGTCGATTATGAAATGTCAACAAAAATTATTCATTCAAAATGGAGAACATCATCATACAGTTTGTTTTACTTGCAAATTTTTATAATTTTCTGGGAAAAAAATGAATCTCAAAATAATTATTGGAGAGCATAATCATCCTTGGGAAAAACAATACAAGAATACAAATTCTTTTCCTAATATACATATAAACCTATGTCTTAAACTGAGACTATTTTTACCTGGTATTTCAGACAGGATTCTTAGTTTCAAGCAACAGAAATTGACTGGCTGTTTAAGCAAAAGAAAATTCATTCGAAGAATGTTGGCTGTCCAAATCAAAGGGAGGTTGGAAAACCAGGCTTAGAAAATAACTAGGAAAACAGATACTGATGCAGCTCTGGGAGTTACAAAGATAATGAGGACGCAGCCTCAACTCCCTGAGAAGTCACAGTCTAATGGAAGAGACAGACACCTAACTAGATAGTAGTAATTCACAGCAGTGATACATGAAAGGCATTGTGGGAGATGGCGGGAAGGACTGGGGAGTGGCCATGAGAGGAGGGCTCAGAGAAGGCTTCCTGGAGGAGGTGACACCTGAACTGGGAAAGAAGCTGAACACACCCCAGCAAAGCTAGAAGGTAAGATGCAAAGGGCTGTGTGAAGAACACCAGAAGCAGTTTGGTTCTGTATGGTTGCTATTTGTGCTGCGATAGTATTCAGCATACTCTTGGGATTGCAGAAATGTGTGTGTTCTCGTAGCTTTGTAAAAACAGCAGGGCCAAATGAAAGTAAAGGGTGGCGATGCCAAAGTGAGACAAGACAAGTGAACCTCTTCCAGATCTGTGGAAGGCAGGATGAGATGACAGCAAAGGCAAATGCTCTGACTCCCAGTCTTCCCCGCTTACTAGCTGTGCGATCTTAAGTGGGTGACTTAGTTCTCTAAGCCTCAGTTTTCCTCATCTAGAAAATGGAGACAAACTTGCATTGGGCTATTTATTCTAAGGAGTAAATCAGCATAAAAAGAACGAGGACCTTGCCTCGTACCAAAACATTCAATAAAGATTATTTTGTTTCTCCCTTCTCTCCCACTCCCAGAAAATACAAACGACGAAATTCCTGCTTACTAAGATTGTCCATTTGTGTGCACATTTTATTTCTAAATGTGTTTAATAGGAGGGCTTTACACAGCTAAGGTTGTCCATGGCTTTCCATAGTTTACACTGGACATCAACAGATTAGGTCGAAGCAGTGTCCCAGAATCTTTTACACCCTGCTTTTGTTATGTGCACCCCTTGGCAAGGAGGGGTATTTTCACTGACATCCCCATCACACCAGGCAAATAGCTGCGTCTTTTTGGACCTTAAATGATGCTGGATTAAGAATGCTGGCCAGAGGCTCATGGACCTAAAAAATGTGACCCAGCAGTTTGTACTGGGTATATTTTACTTTCTCTGGTTACCTTAAGACCAAACCCAAGAATGGTTTATGGATCTTTGCAAAGCTAACATAATAATTCAGGTTATTATAAATGAGATTAACAACTCATTTATAATCATAAAAACAACAAAGTAACACCTCAGAGACTAAAAATTTTGGCTTACATAATGTATCCAAAAGGTGCCAAATGACATTTTTCTCCATCAGAGCTGAGGCGAACTGTCCCAGCCAAGCCTAACTCAAATTTCAGGATTCTGAAAAAGTAAACAAAATGCATTCAGCCACTGAGTTTGGAGACTGTTTGTTACAGAGCGGTAAACAAACAGGTTATCTGCTTGCAGCCCCAAGGATCTGGAACTAACAAGTCTGAAAGACTCCTTTCCTCAGCTGGACAAAGCCAGACAGTATCTCTGATGGCTTATCTCCAGTATCCTCATGGTGCTCAAATTCTTTGAGCCTAAGACTCTCTCCATGGCTCATCCCTATGACCTCAGACTAGCCTGGTATCCACATGATAATTTAGATTTTTGTTCCCAGAAAGTGACTGGCTTGACAGGGATTGCTTTACCCATCAAAGAGCAGGAATGTCAGTGGCAAGAAGGGAGGACAAAAGATCATCCAGAGGTAGAGGCAGACAAAAGAAGCAGCTTCAAGAATTTGGGGGCTTCCCTGGTGGCGCAGTGGTTGAGAATCCGCCTGCCGATTCAGGGGACACGGGTTCGTGCCCCGGTCCGGGAGGATACCATATGCCGCGGAGCGGCTGGGCCCATGAGCCGTGGCTGCTGAGCCTGCGTGTCCAGAGCTCCGCAATGGGAGAGGCCACAGCAGTGAGAGGCCCGCATACCGAAAAAAAAAAAAAAAAAAAGAATTTGGGCTCTGGCAGCAAGGAAAGAAACCCAAAGTTTGTCTCCATAGAGGATATTAGGGTATTAACAGAGTAAATAGTAGAATACTCATAGGAAAAGCATGAGGCACTCCTGAAACAGGCAGGGCAACAGAAATTGACCTGAGAAATTGACTCTTGATTCATCCAGTATTATAGGAATCACTTAAAAATGTGCTGGGTTTGTAACAGTTACTTGCAGCAGGTGAGCAGACAAGAACATAGATGAAATTTCCAGAAGAGTTGGGAAGAGAGCGTATCAATTAGCTATGCCACTAAAATGTTGTATGGCGACCAACCACAAAAGTCAGTGGCATACGCCAGTAAGTGTTCAGCTCAAGAGTCTAAGGGGTTCATCGGATCTGGGTTGGACTTGGCGCTTCTTGGCTGGGACTCCTTCCATGTCTGGGAGTTCGCTACCTATTGGTTGATCCAGGGTGGCCTTGGTTGTGATGACGAGGGTATCCTGGCTCTGGTCCATATTTTTCTCATCCTCCTCCTGAGACCAGTGGACCAGCCTGGGCATGTCCTTCTCATGATAATGACAAAGGGCAGGTGTGAGCAAGCCTAATTGCACAGCAGTTATGAGCCTCTAATAGTGATATATTTGCTATTATCCTATTGGCCAAAGCAGCTCCTGTGGCTGAGCTGAGAGTCAGGGGAGGAGTGTCTTGGGAACGAATGGATAGAGAGAGAGATTAAGAATTATGGCCATTAATCAATCTGCCGAAGAAGGTATTCTGTAAAAATCAACCTTGAAAATGGACGAAGGGAAATTTTCGAAGGATCTATCAGGAACTTCTGTCTGTTAGGCGGCATTCCTAGCCCCAGGGACTTGAAACAAAGGAATCTTTCCCCTTCATTAAGGAGTGCCTGCTATCCTGCCTACCCGGAAATCCTTTATCCACATTGAAGGAGCTCATATTTCAGCCTGGCCATTCACGTGACTGTCCTTTTATGACCATCCTTCAAAATCCCCCACCAGATAGACCACTGGACTTTGGAGCCTGAGAAGGAGGCTGCCCTGATGTAAAGGAGCAGGACCTTATTGGGCCTTCCCGGGACAGACTCCTCCCCCCATCTTCTGCTTTAGCTCCTCTCTGAAGTATCCAGGTAATAGTATCTGACGCACATTTCTGAGCTGCGTTACAGGTGCTAAAACCACCACCAAATGAAGACGTTAACTACTTGGTAACCAAGCATAGTCCCCAAGCCTACTGGAGCCTAAGGATTGATAATGTTAACCCCTGTGACCTCACCATCAACCAATCAGAGAATTGTATACAAGCTGATCACAGACCCTGGGACACCCCTCCCTCACCTGGCCTCTAAAAATGCTGTGCTGACACCCATCAGGGAGTTCATGTGTTTAGAGCACTAGCTATCCCAGACTCCTTGTAAGGTGCCTTACAATAAACACTGCACTTTCCTTCACCACAATCCAGTGTCGGTAGATTGGCTTTACTGAGAGTGGGTGAGTGGACCCAAGTGTGGTTCAGTAACACCAGGAGACAGGGAATAAATGCGTTGATTGCAAGGCTAGTGGGCTTTCCCAGTCTCTGCTAAGAGACTCAGGTGTAATCTCAGGGAGGAATGCTAAAATGAGAAGGATGCAACAGATTTAATTACATTATACTGTTCAGATGACAAAGGAAAGGTGACTTGGATGATTGATTAATCAGAAGGCAGATTAGGTTGTAAGACATTGCCAGTGTTGACCGAGGACTCCCAGGAGAGGAAGAGTGCAGCTGTCAGTCATACTCTAGTGGAAACTGCTGGAAGGTGGGAAGTGTTGTTTGAGAACTGCCCATCCCCATGGCTCTGACTCTGCCTGACTTGATAAAGTCTTTTACAAATTGGCTTGCTTGGCCGGTGCTAGTCACCCAGAGCTTGAAAACCACAAGCAGACATTGTACCACTGAGCTTCTGGACCTGCATCACCAAACCCCAGACACAGATTCACAGTGATCCTACCGATACGTCCAGACCTCGTGAGGCCCTTGGGAACACTAGCTTTCCTCCCAGGTTAACAATTCTCAAGCTGCACGACCTATGTTAGGTGAGTCTCTAATGAGAAGTCCCACCTTCTAGAAGCCCTGACCCCTGGACGTATATTCAGTGTCCTGACACAAAGGAATTTTTTTAAAAGTGTGGCATTCAATGCAATGTTTATATGGTTTATATGTCTCTTGCTTTGGACAGTGAAATCCTAGCCAACAGCAACTTGTATTTAACTGGATCTGCTATACCACAGGATAAGTTAAACTTGATTAGAAAATACTGGCAGACGTAAAACGTCCCCTGATGATATTCACTCAAGAAGCTGAACAGAGATTCTTTTTTTCAGACTTTTTTCCAGTTTTATTGAGATATAATTGACATACAGCCTATAAGTTTAAGGTGTTCAGCATAATGATCTGACTTAAATGGTGAAGTAACTACCACAGTAAGTTTACTTAACATTCATCGTCTCATACAGATACGAAAAAGGATGAAAAAAAAATTTTCCCTTTGTGATGAGAACTCTTAGAATCTACTCTCATAACTTTCTAATATATCCTACAGCAGTGTCATAACTATATAACTATAGCTGTCATGTTGTACATTACATCCCTAATATTTATTTATCTTATAACTGGGAGTTTGTACATTTTGACCACCTTGATCCAATTCTTCCCCCCCACCATGTCCCACCTCTGGTAACCACAAATCTGATCTCTTTTTCCATGAGTTTGGTTTTTTGGGGGTTCTTTGTTTCTTTCTTTAGGTTCTCCATATAAGAGAGATCATACAATATTTGTCTTTTTCTGTCTGACTTACATTTCACTTATCACAATGCCCTCAAGGTCAAGGTACAGGAATAAGTAGAGATTCTTGGTGTTCCACTCAAACCCTTTGCACTCACCTCTGCCTAAAGGCCACGTACGACCAAAAACTGTGACTCTCTTTCTGAAGGCTTTTTTTTCATTGTGGGAGCATGCTTGGTCCGTGCACAGCACTAACACAGGACAGTTAGTGCTCTCAGAAGCAGCCCTCAGCAATACCAGACAGGGAGATGCTGGATAAGGAGCCCAGCTCCCTCGCCTTGGGAGTGGAATAACAGGAATGTCGTGCTTACCTGCTTGGTCATGAACCCCATACGGGCTACCCTCCCCTCTCTGTCTCCCTTCTTCACTTCCCCCAGTGTTTCCTGGGATCCCCTCCCAAATCAACTACTTGCTCTCAAATCCGTTTCAACCCAAGAGAGCACTCAGTCTCACAAGAGAACACAGTCAGGTTAATAAGCCGTGGTTGTTAACAGAACAACACCTAGGATACCAGTTTTTCTTTGCCAATGCTGTGTTCCGTGAAGGAGAAACCAATGTTATAAGTTAAAAGAAAGTGAACTAAGTTGATGAGATTCAAACAAGACAAATCTCAGGGCTTTTAGATGGATGACAGATATCAGATAGACAGATAGACAGACAGAGAAAGGATGGCTCCAGCCATCTACATGACCTATTAGTCTAGACCTTAGCCTGGGGCAGTCAGGCAAACAGCAAACTTGAGAAAAGAGGCTCCAGTCTCGTCCACCTAACTCTGAGAAACTGCATGAAGCCTGATAGAAAGACAGCATCGTTCTCTATGGCTCCTCCTGCAGCTTGCTCTGCTTGCTCAATATTATGTTTCTGAGACTTTTTTTCAGTTTGGATATATATGCTCTTATTTTAACTGCTTCATCATAGTCCAACGGCATGAATACTGCACAATGTGTTGGTTCATTCTCCTGGAGACGGATATTCAAACTGTTCTAAAATTTCATGATTGCAGCCCATGCTTTGACAAACGTTCCTGTCTGTGCCCCAGTATGTATGCACATGTGTGTGCGTGTGCGCGCGTGTATGTGCATGTGTGGGTATGTCCATGCAGGGTTGCTAGGTTATGTACACGGGTAGAAAACAACAAATCTGCAACTGTGGTCACCTCTGGCAGTGGGCTTAGCAAGAGTGGGTCCTTGGAAGGAATGTGATTGTTCAAGGGATGTTGGTCTCATCATTCCTATCTGAAGTACACGGCTCATAATTTAAAAATACACAAATCTACTCTGGTTTTGAATTGACCCAGAGACAGCTCTTTCCTGGCTTTATCTTGTTGCCTTTACTTGTTAAAACTTCCTCTCAAACACTGATGTCTCCAAGAAGCATGTACTAAAGAAACAGAGAATCACGTACTAAAGAAACAGAGAATCACTTTTGTGCAAAGTTAGTAAAGCAATCATTTAAAAAAAGGAATTCTTAAATCTGTGACTGACAGAAAATTTTTCTTTGACTTTAACTTCTTCCCCCAACTTAAAAAAAATCTATTTTCAGAATATTGACTTAGGTAAACAGTCCTCACCTCTCGGGGAATTCCAGGATAGCTTTATCCATCCGCAGCTCTGTGAGAAAAGCCATCTAGGTCACTTCAGGCTTTCATCCTTTGTTATTTCAAGTCAATAAAAAAGTTGGCCAGGAAGGTGACTCAGGATTTGGTTTGCTCTGGCTTACTTGATTAAGATAATAGGTTGATTTGGCTTATTCATTCCTTTTCACCTCTTTATTCTTACTAGAAATGAGATTAAATGGCCATTATTCCTTTCCCACCTCCAATCAGTTGATTTTGATTAAAAAAATATTTTCGCCAGATTGATGTGATTGCACACAAGATTTCTGAATTAGATAGCCCAGGTTTTCCCTGACTTCCTCACCAAAAATTCCATCCATGAAGGTATAGTTCAAAAATAGAAAGTGAGTGCAATGACCATGTGAGTTTCCACTAGGAGGAATTGGGGCTATGATTCAGCTGTTTTGCGGGCACTGATTAACTAATCAAGTCAGCAAGGACTCTGCTGCTATTTAGAGGTGATACCTTGGATGATGGAATCCTTCTCATTTTGAGTGTTCCCTTTAGGGCACTTCTATGCTAGCAGCCATCAGGCCATCCATACCTTACCTTAACTAGTCCATAGAAATAATACTTCAAAATACTAATAGCTAGGGGGCTTCCCTGGCGGCGCAGTGATTGAGAATCCGCCTGCCAATGCAGGGGACATGGGTTCGAGCCCTGGTCTGGGAAGATCCCACATGCCATGGAGCAACTGGACCCGTGAGCCACAATTACTGAGCCTGCGCATCTGGAGCCTGTGCTCCGCAACAAGAGAGACTGCGATAGTGAGAGGCCCGCGCACCACGATGAAGAGTGGCCCCCGCTTGCCACAACTAGAGAAAGCCCTCGCACGGAAACGAAGACCCAACACAGCCAAAAATAAATAAACAAATAATTTTTTTAAATGCAATTAAAAATACTAATAGCTAAAATTCATAAAGCATCTAATATGTGTGAGATACTGTAACTGTTTTTTTTTTACACTATCTCATTTAATCCACATAGTATCTTTATGAGGTAGAGATTACTATTATCCCCTTTGTACAGATTACTATTATCCCCTTTGTACAGATGCAGGGGCTGAGGTAGAGAGAGGCCAAGTAACTCACCTAAATGTGCACAACTAGTAAATGCTAGAGCAAGGATTCGAAACAGGCAGCCTGGCTCTTCACTTCCTGTTCTCGATTCCTTTGCCACACTGAGGCTCACAGGAGCTAGATCACTTGCAAATAATCACACAGCTATCTAAGGGTAGAGCCAAGGTTTTAATCCAGATCATCTTCTTGTGAAGCCCAAGATATTAATTACTACTTTTCTACAAAAAAAAGGGGGTGGGGAGTCAAGGTCCTTCTTTAGTGTATTGTCAATTTGTACAAGAATCTCATTTCTCCCAATGATCGGGCCACCTCTGAAGTGCTAGCCAACAGTTTCAAATGATAAATATTATAAGGCATGGATGCTATATATGTGAAAGCCCTGCCCCAGGAGCAGAGATAAGACCCATCTAAAGATCAAAAGATAGAAGAAGGAGGTAAAATATGGCCTTTTGCTCCCAAGAAATAGAAAAGACAAAATTACCCGCGGTTCTTGGGTGGCTTGGAGTTAGGAATGATCCAGACTCCTTTAGGGCAAAAACACCCAAGGGAAGCTCCGTGAGGAGCCCTGGAGAGGATGCTGTAAGTAAGATGCTATAAGAAGCTAAATTTTCAAAGGATACTTCTTCTCTAGCAAAATCACCAGCTCTCTGAACATGACCCAGTGTGATTCAGAGCAGAGGGTGAGTCCTGGGTGAAGTCCCAGTGTGGGGCGACAAAGAGGAAATTGGCCTGGGGGAGGCACCTAGGACATGAGACTTAGGGGGCCCTCACTCTTGGGGCCACACAGTGCTGACCTGCACAGAACCAAGGTTGCATAGTTTTTCCACGTCTGCCCCTTGAGTCCAGGCAAAGGGCAGGTTTCCTGGGTGCTCAGCCAGAGGCTAGCAGGAGCAAACAGAACTGAGCTGGAGAGAAGCTGAGTGCCTGGTGGTGGTGGCAGTACCAGGCACACCAGCATCTCCTGTTCACCCCAAATGGGCCTGCGAGGAGGAAGCCCCAGGAGGGAGGAGGAGAAGGGGAGGGGCCCACCAAGTGGGCTGCACATCCCAGACGCTGTCCTGCTCACGACCAGCTTCTAAGCAGGCATCATCACACGAGGGCCTGCGAAGTCCTGCCTGTCTGGCCTGCTCTAACTGCCCAGACCTCCTCCCCGCCCCCAATCCCTCCGCGGTCCCGCTTGGTCCCTTTGGTTCTCTTTCCCTTGGATATCCCCGCCTCATGGTTTTACACTTGCTGTCACCTTGGATGGAAACAGATCCTGGCTCTGCTCGGGGTGACTGGTGGACCCACCCTCACCCCAACATCACCAGCCCCGGGGGCCTTTCCTATCCCGGACCCCAGATGAAAACAGGACCCAGCCCTCCTGCGCGCCATCAGCATCAACTGGCTTCGTTTTCCCCAGGACACTTTCACAAGCCAAAATGATCTTGTTCAAGTGTGTGCAGGCAGCTGTGCATAATGAAAGCTCCCTCTATAACGTGAGCTCCGTGACGGCCAGGATTCTGCTGTGTTACTGCCGTCAAGAGTGTCTGACACGCGAGAGGGAGGAGATATGGGGATATACGTATACGTATAGCTGATTCACTTTGTTATAAAGCAGAAACTAACACACCATTGTAAAGCAATTATACTCCAATAAAGACGTTAAAAAGAAAAGATAGTGTCCGACAAAGACAAATATCATATGATATCGTTTATACGTGGAATCGAAAATAATGATGCAAATGAATTAATTTTCAAAACGGAAACAGACTCACAGACACAGAAAACAAACTTATGGTTATCAAAAGGGAAAAGGGGTCAGGGAGGGATAAATTAGGAGTTTGGGATTAACAGATACACACTACTATATATAAAATAGATAAAACAACGAGGACCTACTGGATAGCACAGGGAACTATATTGAATATCCTGTAATAAGCCAAAATGGAAAAGAATATGTACACCAGAAATTAACACAACATTGTAAATCAGCTATATTTCAATTAAAAAAAAAAAGAATGCCTGGCACACAATGGGCGTTTAATAAGTGTGTGCTGAACAGATGAATTCTGTCTGCCTGTTTCGGGCAGAGAAGGCCGTTGTCTTCACAATTCCTTTATTTCTCCTGTCCACCCTCTCTGATGAGCACCTGGTTGAGAAAACTCATGGCGGGTGAGTTTTCATGTCTGTGATATTCTAGGGTTCACACTGGGCTCCTGAGTTTTGTGTGACATGAATTTGAAAAATCATCTGATCTCTGAAACAATGCAAATGTCGAACGGGAAAAACAATAGACAAACTTCCCATCGAAACTACAGAACGTGGCTCAGCAATAAAGAGGAAAGAAAAGTGATTCAGGCAATGGTATTAGTGAATCTCAAAAACATTATTTTGAGTGAAGGAAGCAGACACAAAAGAACACATGTTGTATGATTCCTCTTATATAAAGTTCTAGAACAGGCAAAGCTACTCTCTAGTTACAGAAATCAGAAGACTGTTTCTTCATATAGGGTGTGGAGATTGACTAGAAAGAGAATGAGAGAACTTTCAGGTGAGATGGGAAAAATATTTTGTTTGGGACAGTTATTACACAGTTGTAAACATTTGTCAAGAATCATCAAACTGAATATCTCAGAACTGTTTTATTTTGCTATATGTTAAAAAAAAAGTTATTTAAAAAAACCCTCTCCCGACAATCCCAAGGTGAAATAGTGAGATAAAGCCATGTGGTTAATTGTAAGGAGGAATTAAAACTGCCAGAATGTGGAGTAAAACAGCGAAATGATATGAGAAGACTTTTTCTGATATAAGTCTGAGGAAGCCCAACACAAGCTGGGAGAAGAAAGAAAAGGGCATTTGTTATTTCATGTAAGTGAGAAGTCAGGTGTGGAGCTGGCTTCAGGGTTCAAGGTTGACGTGTCCCGGCTCTCAGCTGTCTGTCCTCCCCCTCGGCTGGCTCCTTTGCAGGCACCCCGCCATAGTAGGGTAGCCACCGCAGGTCGGGGGCTCATGCAAAAGCCCTGGATAGGGCCTCGTTGGGCACCCTGCCCATCACCATGGCTGGACGATGGAGAAAAACCAAGCCACCTGTGAGAGGATGAGAGATGAGAGCTCCCCAAAGAAAATGAGGGGCTGTCACGTGAAATACAGCAAATGCTTGTGGAGGGGAGTCCAACACCCACGAGGCCACCGCAGCGTTAGGACAAAATGATGGAGGAGAGTCCAGCTCTTCATGAACTACTTAAATGCCACCCCTCACTCAGCAATTTACCAAGAAGATAAATGTACTGATATCAGCTAGCTACCTCCAGTCTGGTGGGCTGGGGACTTGTTTGTGTAAGGAATGCTTTTCCTTTTATTTTCTTGCTGAAACTAAATCTAAAACCTGCCAGAGATGGGTAGCAAACAAGAGATCACTGTGCCTGGTGTTTCCTTTTTCACACAAATATCATCACTTTATTCCAGGAAGGGCAAACACCTCTGTATTAGATAATTGCCTGGTAACAAGTGGCTTCCTCCAGTCCCTAACCTGCTGGCAGAATTATAACTGAGTGTGACCTATGGAAAGGAGGCTGAAAAAGCAGCATTTGGATGCCTGCCTGAGAGTTTTCATGCGCTCAGAAAATCCCAAGACCAAAGCCTTGGATTGTCTCTGCTTCCCCAAGAGGAAAACAAGCCTTTCCACCTGCCCATCATAGTTTTTTAGAAAAGTTTAAGCCTTCTGAAATGCTTTTTGGTCATTCATTTTCCAACATCTGAATCTACAATTCCAAGGAAGCAAAGAGCATTTGCAGATTTTTTTCTTTTCCAGTTTTGGACAAGGTGTAACTTACTTGGTATGTATGTATGTATGTATGTATGTATGTATGTATGTATGTATGTACGTACGTATTTGAAGTATAGTTGATTTACAATATTATAGTAGTTTCAGGTGTACAACATAGTGATTCAGTATTTTTACAGATTATACTCCATTAAAAGTGATTACAAGGTAATAGTTTTAATTCCCTGTGTTGTACAATATATCCTTGTTGCTTATCTATTTTACACACAGTGGTCTGTATCTCTTAAACCCTTCTGCTCTCTTCCCCGTCCCCCCCTTCCCTCTCACAATGGTAACCACTAGTTTGTTTTCTATATCTGTGAGTCTGTTTTTGTTTTGTTATATTCATTCATTTGTTTTATTTTGTAGATTCCACATATAAGTGATATCATATAGTATTTGTCTTTCTCTGACATTTCACTAAGCATAGTATTCTCTAGGTCCATTCATGCTGCTTCAAATGGCAGAATTTCATTCTTTTTATGACGGAGTAGTATTCCACTGTATATATGTACCACATCTTTATCCATTCATTTGTTGATGGACACTTGGGTTGCTTCCTTATCTTGACAATTATAAATAGTGCTGCTACGAACAATGTAGTGCATGTATCTTTTCGAATTAGTGTTTCCATTTTTTCTAGATTTATACCCAGAAGTAGGATTGTTGGATCATATGATAGTTCTATTTTTAGTTTTTTAGGAATCTCCATAGTGTTTTCCATAATGGTTGTACCAATTTACATTCCCACCAACAGTGTATGAGGGATTCCTTTTCTCCATATCCTCACCAACATTTATTATTTGTAGACTTTTTTTTAATAGATCTTTATTGGAGTATAATTGCTTCACAATACTGTGTTAATTTCTATTGCACAACAAAGCAAGTCAGCCATATGCATACACATGTCCCCATATCCCCTCCCTCTTGAGCCTCCCTCCCATCCTCACTATCCTACCCCTCTAGGTCATCGCAAAGCACTGAGGTGATCTCCCTGTGCTATGCTGCTGCTTCCCACCAGCCAACTACTTTACATTCGGTAGTGTATATAAGTCAATGCTACTCTCACTTCGCCCCAGCTTCGCCCTCCCACCCCATGTTCTCAAGTCCATTTTCTATGTCTACCTCTTTATTCCTGCCCTTCAACTAGGTTCATCAGTACCTTTTTTTTTTTTACATTCCATATATATGTATTAGCATACGGTATTTGTTTTTCTCTTTCTGACTTACTTCACTCTGTATGACAGACTCTAGGTCCATCTACCTCACTACAAATAACTCAATTTCATTACTTTTTATGGCTGAGTAATATTCCATTGTATATATGTGCCATATCTTCTTTATCCATTCATCTGTTGATGGACATTTAGGTTGGTTCCATGTCCTGGCTATTGTAAATAGTGCTTCAATGAACATTGTGGTACATGTATCTCTTTGAATTATGGTTTTCTCGGGGTATATGCCCAGGAGTGGGATTGCTGGGTCATATGGTTGTTCTATTTTTAGTTTTTTAAGGAACCTCCATACTGTTTTCCATAGTGGTTGTATCAATTTACATTCCCACCAACAGTGCAGGAGGGTTCCCTTTTCACCACACCCTTTCCAGCATTTATTGTTTGTAGATTTTTTGATGATGGCCATTCTGACTAGCGTGAGGTGATACCTCTTTGTAGTTTTGATTTGCATTTCTCTAATAATTAGTGATGTTGAGCATCTTTTCAAGTGCCTGTTGGCCATCTGTATGTCTTCTTCAGAGAAATGTCTTTTCAGGACTTCTGCCCATTTTTTTCATTGGGTTGTTTGTTTTTTTGATACTGAGTTGTAAAAGCTGTTGATATATTTTGGATATTAACCCCTTGTTGGTCATAGCATTTGCAAATATTTTCTCCCATTGTCTTTTCATTTCGTCAGTGTTTTCCTTTGCTGTGCAAATGCTTTTAAGTTTAAGTGGGTCAAATTTGCTTATTTTTGCTTTTACTTCTTTTGCCTTAGGAGGCAGATTTTTAAAAAATATTGCTATGTTTTATGGCAGAGTGTTATGCATATGTTCTCTTCGAGGAGTTTTGAGGTTTCAGATTTTACATTTAGGTCTTTAATCCTTTGTGAGTTTATTTTTATATATAGTGGGAGGAAATTGTTCTAATCTCATTCTTTTATATGTAGCTGTCCAGTTTTCCCTGCACCACTTATCCGAAGAGCCTGTTTTTTCTCTTTGTATATTCTTGCCTCCTTTCTCTTTGTATATTCTTGCCTCCTTTGTTGTAGGTTAATTGACCATAGGTGTTCGGGTTTATTTCTGGGTCACATATCCATTGATCTATGTGTCTGTTTTTAATGCCAGTACCATGCCCTTTGTAGTATAGTCTGAAGTCAGGGAGTGTCATACCTCCAGCTTAGACAAAGTGTAACTTTAGCTCTCAGCTTAAAAAAGAAAAATTCTAGTGCTGTTTACTTAAAATACTTAACTAAATAGTTTTAAATGTAAAATAATTTCCTTATAAAACAGAAGTAGGCCATTTATATCAAAATAAATCCTGGAGATGGTAAGGAATTAACTATAAAAATTGAAATCATTTTTTAAAAGCTAGAAATACACATCAACAAACTTTCTAAAAGCACAGTAAGTTTACAGTCTGATGAAAGACTAGAAAAATATTTGCAATAAATGTGATAGACCAAATGTTTCTATTTTTATTGCGTATAAACTTCATACTACTTGAAGTTTATATACACCAAAATTATAATAGAAAAATAGGCAAAGAATATAAACAAAAAATTCACAGAGGGCTTCCCTGGTGGCGCAGTGGTTGAGAGTCCGCCTGCCGATGCAGGGGACACGGGTTCGTGCCCCAGTCCGGGAAGATCCCACATGCTGCGGAGCGGCTAGGCCCGTGAGCCACGGCCGCTGAGCCTGCGCATTCGGAGCCTGTGCTCCGCAATGGAAGAGGCCACAACAGTGAGAGGCCGGTGTACCGCAAAAAAAAAAAAAAAAAAAAAAAAAAAAAAAAAAAATTCACAGAAGACAATATTAACTTCACTACCAAGCAAAGAACAATAAATTAAACAAAACTGGGAGCCCATTTTTCTCCTATCAAGTTAGTAAAGTTGTTTTTATACCTGATTTTTTTTTTTTTTTTTTTTTCTGTGGTACGCGGGCCTCTCACTGTTGTGGCCTCTCCCGTTGCGGAGCGCAGGCTCTGGACGCTCAGGCTCAGCGGCCGTGGCTCACGGGCCCAGCCGCTCCGCGGCATGTGGGATCTTCCCGGACCGGG